>NW_006921592.1:25568358-25582896 GCF_000298275.1 Orycteropus afer afer
CTGCTAACCAGAAGGCTGGCGGTTCAAACCCACCAGCCACTCCTTGGAAGGAAGGTTGGGCATTCCTACTTCCGTAGTGATACTGCCTTGGAAACCCAAGGAGGGGTCACTATGAGTCGGGGCCGACTCGATGGCAAACAACAACAACAAGGTGGTACTTGAAGAAGCTGTTGAATTGGTATATATTTTCCTGTAAGACATATTCTATACTGATAATGCCACATTAACATAAAAAAGAAAACAATATTCCTCAATGTGATTATATCCACAGGCATAAAAACCAAACCAAACTCACTGTCATCCAGTCGATTCCAACTCATAGTGACCCCCACTAGGTTTCCAAGGCTGTAAATCTTTATGGAAGTAGATCGCCCCAATCTTCCTTCTGCAGAATGGCTAGTGGGTTTGAACCATTGACCTTCTTGTTAGCAGCTAAAATGAATTAGAATTCCAAAATGTATGTTTTTGGAGAGGACACACAATTCAATTTATAACATTCTTTTTATGCTTTCTTCAGGAAAGGACCCTCCCTAAATATATATGTAGAAAGGCAATTTGAAAACTGATTCAGAAGTATTGTATGCTTGGTTGACTGATTAGCCCAAACTCCTACTGCTAAAAAAAACTTATCACCAAGGTACTGTAGGGTGTAGGGTAAAATGAGTGAGTATATTACATTCACCATGACCTTGGGCATTCTGATTTCAACTTCCAACGGAACTCTTAGTGCTCTCTCAACCAAATTGTTCAGTTTTTCTTTTATTTTTCTCTCTTGAATAATAACTTTGTTTTTCCAATAACAACTTTATCGAGTTATAGTGCACATACAAGGAAATTCACTCTTTTAAAGTGTACAAGTCAGTGGTTTTTAGCCTATTCTCACAGTTGTGCAACCATTGCCATTATCTTATTTTAGAATACTTTCATTAACCCAAAAAGAAACCCCACTAGCAGTCTCTCCTCCATTTCTCCCTCTGCAGTCCTAGACAACACTAATCTACTTTCTGTCTGTGTAGATTTGTCTATTCTGGACGTTGCATGTAAATGTAACCCTATAATAGTGGTCTTTTGTGTCTGGCTTCTTTCACTTAGCATAATGTTTTCAAGGTTCAACCATGCTGGAACATGTATCAAAACTTCATTCCTTTTTATGCCTGAATACAGTCCCATTTTATGTATATACTACATTTGTTTGCCCATTTACCAGTTGATGGACTTTTGGGTTGATCCACTTTTTGACTATTGTGAAAAACACTCCTACAAACATTTGTATACAAGTTTTTGTGCAGAGATTGTTTTTATTCTTCTTGAGTTTGTATCTGGAAGGGGAATAGCTGGGTCTTATGTTAACTATGTTAAACTTTTTGAGGGACTTCCACACTGTTTTCCAAAGCAGCCATATAATTTTACATTTCCACAAACCATATATGAGCATTCAAATCCCTCAATATTCTTGCCAACTTGTTATTTTTTTTATAGCCATCCTAGTAAGTGTGAAGTAGTATATCATTGTGATTTTAATTTGTGTTTCACTGATGGTGAACAATGTCAATCATCTTTTCATGTGCTTATTGTATATCTTCTTTGTAAAAATTTCTATTCAGATCCTTTGCCCATTTTTTAATTGGGTTGTCTTTTCGTTGTCCAGTTTAAACATTCAGGATACAAGTCCTTTAGCAGACCTTATATGTATTCTCATATAGTATTAGTATATTGCCCTTTATTCCTTTTCCAGCATACCTTAGTCTTGTGTTTCTTCCCTTCTGAACTACAATTAGAAGCTCAGATATTATGCATGGAGAAGGAGGAGGGGAAGAACTCCACTAGAGCTGTATACAGCTTTGTTGGAAGAACTTGGTTACATTAACTTTTTTGAAATTTTGTTAAGTGTTCCCTGCCTCGCTTCTCTGGACCTAGTAAGGATATAGCTTATTCCCGTTGCCGGTACCCTCTCAATTTGAATTATTACTACAGTTCAGCCTGGAGCCCTAAACCCTACATAATTCACCAAGGAGAGTTATACTTAGTTGTTATTTCCCATGTTTTGCTCATCTCTCCCCAGCAACCATTTCCAGTCCATTCATCAAAGAAAGGGAAAAGAAGGATGTTTCTCTCTCTTTCAAATGAGTGGATATTTGTGAGAATTGGTGGGGTTTGGGCAGTTCATCATTACCACACTGCTGAGCCAGAGGTTGGGGGAGGGGACAGATAGGCAGAGGGACATTTACTAACTACGTTAGAATCTTATCTTTTTTCCCCGGGCTGCTCCATTTGGAGTGGTGGCATGAGGCTATACTTCTTTTCTTGTTTTGATGTTGCTGGTGACATTTTTTGCTTTTTTTTAAAAAAAAAAAAAAACAGACTGTGATTTTGTTTGGGAGCTCTGGTGGCATACTGCCTAGCATTTGACTGCTAACCATAAGGCTGGCGGTTCAAACCCACCAGCCACTCCTTGGAAGGAAGGTTGGGAAATCTACTTCTGTAGTGATACTGCCTCGGAAACCCAAGGAGGGGTCGCTATGAGTCTGATTCGACTCAACAACAGTGTGTAATCCATTTTTCTTTACTCAGAAGTCTTCTCTGATTTACTTCTTAATTCTTTCTCTTATGCTAATCACCTCTTCTGAGTACCCAGCTCTCTCTGACCTGTCCAGCACTTCAGTGTTACCATCTTTCTAGCCCTCCTGAAACTACTTCTTGAATTTAACAGCGATTTCTTCCTGCTTATTTCATCTCTTCTTGGTTCTTACCCTACCAGCCCCATCCTTGCATCAACATTTTGATTATTTGTTTTCCCTGTTCTGTGTCCCTCCTCCCTCTCCATAAACATGGCAATTATTCATAAACACCTGACAAAAATCGCTAACCCTGTATAATTGTCTAGCCAGTGTCTATCAGTTAATCTAGTAAAGTCTCATGTACTTGCTTTGTATTGAACACTTTCACCAGAACTGAAAAATACAGCCTAAATTAATCTTGTACCAAAATCAGTGTTAGGTTTTTAAGTATCATAATGCTTAATTTAGTGTTGTTAGATGTTAATCAAAACAAGCTGTCTGAGAAGGTCTGATTAGCATATATATTGTTAGCAGAATAGGGACTGAAGACAAAAATTCTTGAATGTATTTGCAGTTGATTTCTGACTTCAGTGTGGACTTGTAACAATTGCCAGCGATCCAGGTAAAATTTGATCCCAGCCCACCATAACAGTTTTTTGTGTTTTTAACTTCTGCTTTTTAAATTTTTTCAGGCATACTGCAGAGGTGATAAACAGACCCCCAGTATTGTCACTGGCTGACTTTGTTAGCTATCCTAGAATCAGCCTTGAAGGAAAGCCTTTCTCATCCAGTTACAATTTGTAAGTTGCTTTCACAAAACTGTCATTAAACTGAAGAGTAAAGTCTGAAAAAGGATTGAAAAGAGGTGGTGAGGGAAGGAATAATCATAAGAGATGGCTTTCCTTTTATGTCATTCTGTTGTAGGAGGTGGAGGCAAGCATTTATCAAGAGTGCTCTCCAGGGCTACGTGCCCATTTACGAGCCAAGAAAACTACCGTTTAGGGACTATAGATCAGGTCTACAAAAAGAGAAAGAAGAACCAATTATGTTGATTCTACTGCAAGATAATAGAAAGACTATCTGGATGAGACTAAGTGTCTTCTTGAACGGGATGGCATACTGGACAGAAGGACGACATCCAGCACTCTAGAAGGAACATTCACATAGCTTGTTGGAATATAGGTCCCATCTCTTAGAGACAGCTGAACTGTTAGGTTTATGTGATCCAGTGTGATCCAGGCACTTGACTGCTAACCAGAAGGCTGGCGGTTCAAACCCACCAGCCGCTCCTCGGAAGGAAGATGGGGCAATCTACTTCCGTAATGATACTGCCTCGGAAATCCAAGGAGGGGTCGCTATGAGTCAGGTGTGACTCGACGGCACATAACAACAACAACAACAAGTGTGATCCCCAGACCTGTCACCCCAATGTTGGTTGGCTATGTTGCCTGAAGTCTCAGCTTTGAGGCAGGAAGAGGCAGATGCACCAAGATGGCAGTCTGGTAGGAGATAAGGCAGCCATGTTTCTTAAAATATGAAGTAGGGCTTCTTGGGGAATACATTTGCTTTTTTCCCATATTCACACAGAATTCTGGAACATTGTGCTCTGCAGTCTTATAAAGAAAGATCCAATTGTAATTGGAAATTGCAAAAGGGCAGAATTAAGGTTAACTTCAAATTTCCTGCTTCTCATGCAATTAAATTCTCCCCCATGCCACTGATTTAATGTAATTTTACCCCATATAATTGAGCATAAATTACTGAGCAAATATGGGATAAGTCGATATGGACCATACAGAGATAATGAAGTGAAATTAGTAAGAAGTTATAATTATAGTACTTGGATTTTTAAGGAGCAAGAATAATGTCGTTAAATCAATGAAATATTGACAAAGGAATCTATTAACATATCAGACTGTGAGAAATGAATTTCTAATTCAATTATTTTTTGCAAAACAACTATTAAAATAATAACTTTTTGAAAACCTCAAGGAAAAATAACTCTTTTCTTTCTCAATACTACTCTTGTTTCTTTTAGTACTTTTTTTTTCTTTCTTTCTTTAGCTATCTGCTGCAGGTGCAAGGAATGACTTCAGAAATGAGACATCATCCATTTGGAGTCGCCCCCCTCCATTTGGCCTGTGTGATCCATGTTTTTAATAATAGTTTTGTTATTGTTTTTATTGTTTATTTTAGTCAAAACAGCAACAGACAGAGTCTTCGAAGGAAAACAGAGGTTGTAAGAAATAAATCTTTCATTAATGGTTTTAATAGGGAGATTGGGATTCTGGAAGAAATGGACTGAAGCTACCCATAAACAAGTAGAAATAGGACGACTGGCTCCATGAGTGTAGAGATGGTTATACTCTAGTGTAATGATAGGAAAAGAACACCTAGTCATACAGATTGCTTGTAGATTTCCATTTCTCTGTAATTCCTTCTGTTTTGTAATACAAAGACTGTGTTGTTGTTCCCATCTCCTACATAGAGTTCAGTCAGTCTCAGCAGAGCCCTATGCTGACATTCTTCCTGCAGACTGGGTTTTATAGGGATCTGGAGTGGCTCTAAATTAGAATTGTCATATATGGTCATCTGGGATTACATGTGTGTCCTCTCTAAAGGACCCAGTTAAAATGATCATTTCCAATTCATTTAAAGAAACACTTCAAGTTTAAAGCTTATTTGTGTTCAATGTCATTAAGTTCCAAGGAAAGTTAAATAACGTTCTTATTTAATTCATGTTCTGTATTTATCCAAAATATGTCTCACCAAACTCCGATGACAGAAGATTGAGAATAGGATTACCAGATTTAGCAAATAAAACTACAGAACACTCAGTTAAGTTTGAAGGTCAGGTGAACAAGAAACCATTTTTTAGTCTAGTATATCCTCAGTTTAACTGGGTATCCTGTATTTTATATGGCAACTCTGTTGTTGTTCGATGCCATTGAGTTGGCTCCGACTCAGTGACCCTATGTACAAAAGAAAAAAACACTGCCTAGTTCTGTGCCATCCTCTTACTCATTTCTGTGTTGAACTCGTTGCTACCACTGTATCAATCCACCTTCTTGAGAGTCTTCCTTTTTTTCTGCAGACCCTCTAATTTACCAAACATGTTGTCCTTCTCCAGGGATAGTCCCTCCTGAAAGCATGTCCAAAGTACATAAAACAAAGTTTCACCATCCTTGCTTCTAAGGAGCACTCTAGCTGAATTTCTTCCAAGACAGCTTTGTTCATTTTTTCTGGCAGTCCATGTTATTTTCAGTATTCTTTGCCAACATTACAAGTCAAACACATCAATTCTTCTTCTGTCTTCCTTATTCATTGTCCACCTTTCATATGCTTATATTACTGATGTTGTTAGGTGCCCTGACGTAGGCTCTGACTCATAGTGACCCTACATACAACAGAACGAAACACTGCCAGGTCCTGTGCCATCCTCTCATCCTTACTATACCTGAGCCTATTGCTGCAGCCACTGTGCTATTCCTTCTTATTGAGGGTCTTCTTCTCCTTGTTCTCTGACCCTTCACTTTGCCACGCATGATATCCTTTTCCAGGGAATGGTCCCTTCTGACAACATGACCAAAGTAGGTGAGACAAAGTCTGGCCATTTTCACTTCTAAGTAGTAATCCGGCTGCCCTTTTACCAGGACATATTAGTTTGTTCATTTTCAGCATTCTTCTCCAATACCACAATCCAAAGGCATCAGCATCAACTCTTCTTCAGTCTTCCTTGTTCGTTGTCCAGCTTTCACATGCATATGAGGCTATTGAAAATACCATGGTTTGAGTCAGACACACCTTAGTCTTCACAGTAATATTTTTGTTATGTAACACTGTAAAGAAATCTTTTGCAGCAGATTTGCCCAGAGCAATATGCTGTCTGATTTCTTGATTGCTGCTTCCATGGACATTAATTTGGGATCCAAGTAAAATGTAATCCCAGATACCTTCAATCTTTTTCTTTATTTATTGTGACGTTGCTTATTCGTCCTTTATTTATTGTAACGTTGCTTATTGGTGAGGATTTTCACTTTCTTTATGTTGAGGTAGAACCTATTCTGAAGGCTGTGATCTTTGATCTTCATCAATAAATGCTTCAAGTCTTCTTTGCTTTCAGCAAGCAAGGTTGGGTTTTCTTTGTATCTCAGGTTGTTAATGAGTCTTCTTTCCGCCAATCCTGATACTGCTTTCTTCTTCATATACTCCAGCTTCTCAGATTATTTGCTCAGTGTAAAGATTGAATAAGCATAATAAAAGGATACAACCCTGACACACTTTTCCTGATTTTAAACCACACTGTATCCCCTTGTGTGTGTGTGTGTGTGTGTGTGAGTTGTGCCTTTCAGTTGAAGCAAATTATTTTAATTGATTAATATCCAACAACTGATGGTTTGCACAGTGGCACTATACGAGGCTGCAGATAGAGGTGGGGACTCATGAAGCACCTTTGGAATTGTGGGCATCTTTGCTTTTCTATTAGAATATGAACCATCTTGGTTTTTGTCATGTGTTTCCATAGAGCAAGGCAAGAGAGTTGAAAGTTAGTCTGTACTGGTCTCTAGGAGTTCAGATTGTTCAATATGTACCAGAATATCTGATAACGTTCATGATGAGGAGACTTTTGTTAAGTCAGAAGGTTAGTTCTTTATGCTATGACTAGCATTTTAAAAATAGTTAACCACAAAATGAAATAAACCATTGGGTTAGGTTAAAACAACAAACATTACATTTTTCAATTTGTTCATGGTTTATACAAAACAAATCTCTTTTAACTGATTGGATTGAAACTCTGATAAATTAATAAATTAGTATATAGTCTAATAACTCAGCTTAGGTCCAGTTTCCTTAGCAGGTGAGTTGTCAACAGCTGGGAACACTCTGTCTCTGGCATAGTTCCGGTCAGAGTTATTTATTGATGGACATCTTTAATGGTTTGCTTTTTTCTTATTCCAGGATTTCCTTCAAATACTATTGGAGAACATCCCAGAAGAAAAAAGGTGAGGCCCAATTTAGGAATTAAGAACCCAGTTTTGCTTTGAATGCTAAAAATGACCTTGCCTTATTTTGACTTATTACAAGCTAGAAAGTTAAATCTTTCTCTCTCAATAGGGGGTAAGGGCCTAGCCTTGGCAGTGGGAGTCATAGGACAAATCAGCCAGACTTAGAAAGGCACCCACATGGATAGTTGGAGCCAGCAGGCAAGCCAGGGACAGTCTGTGGCTCAGCTGTGATGGGAAAGACTAGATGGGAAAGTTCTAAAGTTAAGATGAATTCATCAGTGTGACTTAATATAAAGAAACCCTGTATAACTGAAGGTGAAAATGTAGCAGAGTAATAAAAGCCTGAGTTATAAAGTCAGGCTTACATTGGTCCTAACCTCACCTCATTCATATCCCAGCTATGAGTTTAAATCCTCCAAATTTCAATTTTCTAAACCTCTCTGATTGCCCAACCTTCCTTCCGAGGAGTGGCTGGTGGGTTTGAACCTCCAACCAGAAGGCTGGCGGTTCAAACCCACCAGCCACTCCTCGGAAGGAAGGTTGGGCAATCCTACTTCCGTAGTGATACTGCCTCGGAAACCCAAGGAGGGGTCGCTATGAGTCGGGGCCGACTCGACAGCACACAACAACAACAACAACAACAAACCTCTCTGGCAGAGGCTTAAGTAAAATTAGAGATAAAGTGAAAACTAGGTCTTCTATTAATGATTTGTGATTGATTTGTCACAATTATTTTAACAATAACTATCTACTATGCATCAGGCACTGTGTATGGGATCTGTTGTTATTGTGTTATTGTGTTATTCTGACTCCTAGCAACCCTATGTACGGCAGAACGAAACCTGCCCAGTCCTGCAACATCCTCACAATCATTGCCATGCTTGAGCCCATCATCACAGCCACTGTATCAGTCCATCTCATTGAGGGTCTTCCCATTTTTCACTGATCCCCTACTTACTTGGCATGATATTCTTCTCCAGTGACTTGTCCCTTGTGACCACATGACCAAATTGTGTGAGGCACACTTTGGCCATTCTTGCTTCTGAAGAGCATTCTAGCTGTACTTTCTCCAAGACAGATTTGTTCGTTCTTTTCGCAGTCCATGGTACATTCAATATTCTCCACCAATTCCATAATTCAAATGCATCAGTTCTTCTGTGGTCATCCTTATTCATTTCCCAGCTCTCACATGCATATGAGGCTATTCAAAATACCCTGGCTTGGGTTAGGCACACCCTAGTCTTCGAAGTGACATCTTTGATCCTAAATATTTTAAAGGGATCTTTTGCAGCAGATTTGTCCAATGCAATATGTCATTTAATTTTTTGACTGCTGCTTCCGTGGGTGTTGATTGTGGATCCAAGTACAATGAAATCCTTGGTAATTTCAATCTTTCATCCATTTATCATGATGTTCATTAACGGTCCAGTTGTGAGGATTTTTGTTGTCGTTATCTTTGAGGTGCAATCCATACTGAAGGCTGTAGTCTCTGATCTCCATGAGTAAGTACTTTAAGTCTTCTTCACTTTCATCAAGCAAGTTTGTATCATCTATTTATCCTAGGTTGTTAATGAGTCTTCTTTCAATACTGATGTTGTGTTCTCCTTCATATAGTTCAGATTCTCCAGTTATTTGCTCAGCATACCGATTGAATAAATGTGGTGAAAGGATACAACCCTGACACACACCTTTCCTGATTTTGAATCATGCAGTATCTCTTTGTTCGTTCAAACGACTGCCTCTCAGTTTATGTACAGGTTCCTCATGAACACAACTAAGTGTTCTAGAATTCCTATTCTTTGCAATGTTAATGATAATTTGTTAGGATCTGCACCATCTAATGCCTTTACATACTCAATAAAACACAGGTAAACGTCTTTCTGGTATTCTTTGCTTTTAGCCGAGATCTATCTGACATCAGCAATGGTATCCTTCATTTCATGTCTTCTTTTGAATCAAGCTTGGATTTCTGTTAGTTCCATGTCAATATACTGCTGCAACTGTTTTTTAGTTATCTTCAGCAAAATTTACTTGCGTGCAATATTAATGATGTTGTTTGATAATTTCCACATTCTGTTGGATCATCTTTCTTTGGAATGGGCATGAATATGTGTCTCTTCTAGTCAGTTGACCAGGTAGCTGTCTTCCAAATTTCTTGGCGTAAATGAGTGAGCACTTCTAGTGCTGCATCCATTTGTTGAAATACTTCAATGAGTATTCTGTCATTTCCTGGAGCCATGTTTTTTGCCAGTGGCTTCAGTGAAGCTTGGACTTCTTCCTTCATTACTATTGGTTCTTGATCATCTGCTACCTCCTGCAATGACTGAACAGAGACCAATTCTATTCCTTCCATCTTCTTTTAATGCTTCCTGCATTGTTTAATATTTTCCCCATAGAATCCTTCAATATTGCAACTCAGGGCTTGATTTTTTTCTTCAGTTCTTTCAGCTTGAGAAATGCTGAGCATGTTCTTCCCTTTTGATTTTCTAACTCCAGGTTTTTGTACATTTCATTACAATACTTTGTCTTCTTGAGCTTCCCTTTGAAAACTTTTGTTCAGCTCTTTTATTGCATAATTTCTTCCATTTGCTTTAGCTACTCTTAAATCAGGAGCAAGTTTCAAAAGTCTCCTCTGACATTCATTTTGGTCTTTTCTTCCTTTTCTGTCTTTTTACTGACCTTTGTCTTTCTTCATGTACGCTGTCCTTGATGTCATCCCACAACATGTCTGGTCTTCAGTCATCACTGTTCTATCCATCAAATCTATTCTTCAGATGGTCTCTAAATTCAGGCAGTTCAAGCCCTCCAGCCACTCCTTGGAAGGAAGGTTGGACAATCTACTTCTGTAGTGATACCACCTCGGAAACCCAAGGAGGGGTTGCTATGAGTTGGATCCAACTTGATGGCAGTGTGTGTGTTTTGTTGTTGTTGTTGTTTTTGTTTTAATATACTAAAGGTGGTATTTTGGCTCTTGTGGACTTGTTTTAATTTTCTTCAGCTTCAACTTATACTTGCATAAGAGCAGTCAATGGTCTGTTTTACAGTTGGCCCCTGGCCTTGTTCTGACTGATAATACTGAACTTCTCCATCGTCTCTTTCCATAGAAGTAATCAATTTGATTCTTGTGCATTACATCTGGCAAGGTCCATGTGTATAGTCAATGTTTATGTTATTGAGTAGTCACTGTTTATGTTGAAAAAAGGTATTTGCATTGAATATATCATTGGTGTTGCAAAATTCTATTATGTAATCTCTGGCATTGTTTCTATTACCAAGGCCATAATTTCCAACTACCAATTCTTCTTCTTTGTTTTCCAACTTTTTCATTCCAAAACCAGTAATTATCAATGCATTTTGATTGAATGTTTAGTCAATTTTAGACTGCAGAAGTGAATAAAAATCTTCATTTTCTCCATCTTTGGCTTTAGTGGTTGGTGTGTGAATTTGAGTAATAGTAGTGTTAACTAGTCTTTCTTGTAGGCATATGGATATTATCCTATCACTGACAGTCTGGTACTTCAGAATAGAATTTGAAATGTTCTTTTCGACATTGAATGTGACACCATTTCTCTTCAATTTGTCATTGCTGGCCTAGTAAACCATATGACTATCCAATTCATAATGGCTAATACTAGTCCGTTTCAGATCACTGATGCCCAAGATATTGATCTTTATGAGTTCTATTTCATTTTTGACAACTTACAATTTTCCTATATTCATACTTCATACGTTGAATGTTCTAATTATTAATAGATGTCTGCAGTTATTTTTAAAATTTATTTTAAGTCATGCTACATCAGCAAATGAAGGTCCTGAAAACTTTACTCCATGCACTTCACTGAGATAGACACTACTACTTTGAGGAGGCAGTTCTTCCTCAGTCATATTTTGAGTTCCTTCCAACCTGAAGGACACATCTTCTGGCACTATATCAGACAGTGTTTCCCTGCTATTCATAAAGTTTTCAGTAGTGTCTTGGTTCGCTAGTGCTTCTGTAACAGATGTACCACAAGTGGATGGCTTTAATAAACAGGGATTTATTATCTTGTAGCTTAGGAAACTAGAAGTCTGAATTCCAAGTACTAGCTCTAGGGGCTGGATGAAGGCTCCTCGACCTTGGGCTTCAGCTCTGCCTCCTGTTCCAGGCCCACTAGAGCTGGAGGCTTTTTCTGACTCACACAGCTGCTGGCTGCTGAAGCTATTGAACCCAAGATGGACCAGTAAAGTGGCATAGTCCCAAGATTTTGCAGACAATATAGCAGGCTACCTGTTCAACTCCAGGAACAATCTCAAGATCGGTGGGCAACATGGCAGGCCACTGAGATGAAGACTCAGCCAAGTGCAGGACCCAGATGTGCCAAAAGCTAGAGACTTTTCTCAAAGCTTCTCCTTATATACTAGAAGCAGGTCACACCTTGAAGGCAGCTACTCAGCTGCTCATAGCTGATTCCACCATGGAGTTGATTACCAATTTCATCATGAGGAATAACTACATCCAGCTGCCAAGCCACTCAAAACCATGGCCCAGCCAAGTTGACACACAACCTTCATTACCATAAGTGGCAATTTTTTCAGAAGTGGATCTGGCCACATCCTTCTTCCTAGTCTGTGAAACCTGTCCAACAGGGGTTACCCTGCTGGTATTTGAAATAGTAGTGGCATAGCTTCCAGCATCACAGCAATGTGCAAGCCACCACAGTACAACAAACTGATAGACAAGTGGTCACATGAGATCTATATGCAGTAAATCATTTAATCTTTATTATAACACTCTTCATAAATCATCATGATAACAATGATCGTGATAACAGCCATCCCTTTTTGGGAGGTGTTATGGATTGAATTGTGACCCTCCAAAAATATGTGTCAACTTGACCAGGCCATGATTCTCAGTATCAGGTAATTATCCTGCATTTTGCAGTCTGATACAATTATCCTGTGTGTTATAAATCCTAAACTCTATGATGTTAATGAGGCAGGATTAGAGCAGTTATGTTAATGAGTCAGGATACAATCTACAATAGGTTGTATCTGGAGTCAATCTCTTTTGAGATATAAAAGAGTTTGAACTAGCGCATGAGAGAAGGAGGGACCAGAAGTGGAGCACATTCTTTGGTCCTGGTGTCCCTGAACTGAGAACCTCCTACCAAAGGAAGATCAATGCCAAGACACATGGAGATCTCCAAGGAATGTCAGGCACATGGATGTTGAAATGGGATAAGCACCTTCCTCCAGAGACAACAGTGAAAAAAAAGCCTTCCCCTAGAGCCAACACTTGGCATTCAGGCTTCTAAACTCCTAAACTGTGAGAGAATAAATTTCTTTTTGTTCAAACCATCTACTGTTATAATGTCACTAGATAATTAAGGCAAGAGGATACTATATGCAAGCACTTATTTAATCCTCAAAACAACCCTATTAAGTACATTATTTTACCTACAAGAAGACTGATATACTGAGAGGCTAAGTTGTTGTTAGACGCCATTGCATCAGCTCTGACTCATAGTGACCCTGCGTACAACAGAACCAAATGCTACCTGGTCCTGCACCATCCTCATAATCCTTGCTAAGTAGAGGCTACATAAGAGGCTAAGTGTCCAGCCTGATATCTCATAGTAGGGCTGGCTGGCCACCTACAGGGATTTGTAGAGGAAGTTTAAGACTAACTCCTGAGAGCCTCTGTTAATGCACTCAGCTACTAATCAAAAGGTTGGAGATTGGAGTCCACCCACAGGCACTTCAGAAGAAAGCCTGGAGATCTACTTTCAAAAAATCAGCCATTAAAAATGATAACCAACATGCTGGTCTGATAGAGGCTGGTGGAACCACTGAGACTGTGGTCCCTAGCTGCCCTTCAGGTCTGGAATTGAACCCATGCCTGTGGCTTCCAGCCAAGCAATAGCTAGGCATATGAGTTGAACATTTACCTGAGGTAGATACACTCCTTGGAGAGAACAATCATGGGAGAAAGAAGGGCTGCTTATGCACAGGGAGACAGCTCAGGGGACAGGAGTGCATGGAGGGATAGACACAGGGAAGAGGTAATTATCAGGAGGAAGTATGAGGGGAGATGTTGAATTGTGGTAAATTGTGGTCAATGTCATGAGACAAAGTGTATATGAACTGCTGTATGGAAAGTGAATTTGCTCTGTAAATTTTCACCCAAATCACACTAAAAAAAAAATAAAATAAAAAAGAAAAAGATAAAGATAACCAAAAGATTGTGAAAAATATTTGGCAATGACATACCTGACAAGGGACTTGTCTCTAAAACTTATAGAAAACTCCAACACCTCAACATTAAAGAAGTTAAACAATCTGATTGAAAAATGGGCAGAAGACACGAAAAGACACTTCACCAAAGAAGATATGCAGGCAGCCAACAAACACATGAAGAAATGTTCATGATCATTAGCCATTAGAGAGACGCAAATCAAAACAACAATGAGATGTCATCTCACCCCAGCACTAGTAGCAAAGTTCAACAGGACAGAAAATAACAAATGCTGGTGAGGATGTGGAGAGATTGGTTTTCCCATACACTGCTGGTAGGACTGTAAAATGCCACAACCACTGTGGAAAGCAGTATGGTGATTCCTTAAAATCTTGGAATTAGATACACCATTTGAGCCATCAGTCCCATTAGTAGGTATATATCCTAAAGAAGTGAGAGCCAGGACAAGAACAGATATATGCACTCCCATGTTCATCACAGCACTATTCACAATAGCAAAGAGGTGGAAACAACCTAAGTGACCATCAGCAGAAGAATGGATAACCAAACTCTATGGTACATACACACAATGGAATACTGTGCAACACTAAATAATAATATAGAATCTGTGAAACACCACATAAAATGGATGAAATTGGAGGACATTATGCTGAGTGAAATAAGTCAATCACAGAAGGATAAATATTGTATTAGTTTACTATTGTAAAAGGTCAAGGAAAAGTATGTATGTGTGTGTGAG
>NW_006921592.1:25583381-25584857 GCF_000298275.1 Orycteropus afer afer
ATATGTATATATATATGTATTGACCAACTGTTGAAAACCCTGTGGAGCACAGTTCTACTTTGACACACTTGGAGTCACCATGAGTTGGAGTCAACTCTGTGGCAACTGATTTTCAATTGGGATTAGACTAGGTTTGTACCAACCCTATCCATCTAATTTCATGTCTTTCCTTGGGTGCTAAAGGGAATACTCTAACATGTAATTTCTAATAATAAAATTGGTATTCAGATGTTAAAGGGGGTCATCTTAAGAAATTAGACGTTGCTTTGAAGAAGTAGTACCATTCATTACTTTCCTCCTTTCTGATCCACAGTCTCAGCTGTGTTTTCATGTGTGTAACAGATTTCCACAAGTGGAAACAAATTCTTCCACAGAGCCATAGACTTAGATACATGCAGTCAGGCACTGACATATCTAGAGCCTATCTTGTAAGTCTTAAGGCTTAGGTATGGGGGCTATGTTCAAGGCTAATTGTGGGAGATGACATGCAAATTCTGATTAAGATCTGGGAACCATGAAGACATGAGGATTTTTCTGAGCACTCAATTTGTGCCTGGGCTTTTTTGTTCAAACTCTTCCCTCTTCCACCCTAAATTCTGGATTCTGGCTTCAACAATCAGAAGCATTATTATTAAGTTTGTTTTTTTTAATTAGGTAGAAACATATGTAAAACAAGCCAGTACACTGTACAAAATTAACACTCTGATATTTTTTGATAAACTGTGTTTCTACCTCTTCATGCTCCTACCTTCTGATACTAAAGGAAGACTCATCCACAAATTGGCCAAGATATTTAGCTTTGCAGAGGCTTCTCAAAGGTAGTGTGGCTTGTTCTGGAAGGCCTGAAATGTTTTAGATTTACCATCCTTTCTTTTTAAGCAGACATATGGGTTGTCGTCCTGCAAAAGTCATGTCAAATGTGGCCATTATTCCTTCAGGCCAAGAACAACATTGTACCTGGAAGATATTCTTTCCCTTTTCTTTTGTATCTCCCTGGAATAACTCCATGGAGGGAAGATGGGGCAATCTACTTCCTTAAAGATTTACAGCCTTGGAAACCCAATGGGGGTCACTTTGAGTCAATGGCAGTGAGTTTGGGGTTTTTTTGTTTCTTTTTTAGTAGAATGGAACCATGTCCTTTGGAACTAAAGCAGAGAAAAAAAAGAATGAATAGGAATAGTGTACTATGTCTTTAGGCTGTTATCCCACTCTGTTACTCAGCAATGACTATGTGTTCTTTGGGCACAAACAGCAATTTTTATTGAAGCAACAAAGGCATTTTTAGTGTTAGAGGTCTTCTCTCTTTTCATCTTCTTCCTAAAAAGGATATATCCTCTCGAGAGGCGGGGCAAGATGGCGGACTAGGCAGAAGGATTGAACAGACCCTCTTCAACAAAGAAAAGGGAAACCAATTAACACAGACACAGAAGATAATCTTGGACCCCTGAGCCTTGAAGGAAAGGATGCAGAATTGGA
>NW_006921592.1:25591485-25605875 GCF_000298275.1 Orycteropus afer afer
CTGCTGTATGAAAAGTGGATTTACTCTGTAAATCTTCACCCAAATCCTAATAAAAAAAAAACATGAAAAAAAAATATGCAACACTAAAAAAAAAAAAAAGAATATAGAGTGTATTTGGATGGTCTTCAGCCCTCTGGCTCTGGGGGATCAGGATTTTATAATTGTGAATGTTTACTGAGGCTACACACCATGGGGCTACAAAGAAGCTTGTGTTGTCATTGTAGAAGTACAGAGCAGCGTCTCTGTCTTCCTGATGGCCACCAGCCACCACCCACAAGCCCTTTTGTTGGGCTACCTCTCCTGGTTTGGATCATATTTGGATTAGCAGACTTAAGCTTCTTTTTAAATTCCCCCTAAAAGTTAAGGTGAATTTATTCCTACAGTGAATCTATTTCAGGGGGTATACTGGAATATATTTTGAAACTCAAATGTCTCTTTCCTGCTAACTAATCTCAGAATCTAGTTCAGCTATTAAAACAGACTGTTTGCCCTATTACTTATGCAGCATATTGTACCAATTTTATCTAGATCTCCAAGGGCCCCACACCTACCCCCCAGAGCCTCTAATCTCTGGCCCTTGCTGATACTGATCCTTGGACACATCTGTTAGGCACGTGAGCCCTTCTAAACTGGGCAGGGTTTTTCTGATCAGATCAGCATTGAGGGACAACACTCTGTGTTTTATTGCCTTTGCATTATTCTCTTGCTTACATTATTTAACATTCTCTATTGAGCACTTCCCAGACCTGGCTTGTCGCAGTGGTTAAGGCATTTGGCTGGTAACCAAAAAGTCGGTGGTTCAAACTGCCAACCGCTCCATGGAAGAAAGGTGAGGCAGTCAGCTTCCATAAAGATTTACATGCTTGGAAACCCTATGGGGCAGTTCTACTCTGTCCCATAGAGTCACTATATGTTGGAATCAACTTGATGGCAGTGGGTTTGGTTTTTGGTTCTATTGAGCACCTTTCATACCTGTCTCTAGGCTGAACATTGGGAAACACAGAAAGAAAGAAATCCCATGCCCTGTCCTCAGGGAGCTCCTAGTCTACTGTTGGAAACATAAATGAAATTAAACAGATCATTATTGCTCAGTGTAGCAAGTGCTCTACCGGTTGCTGTGGAGTTGAGTCTATGCTCCATAGGGTTTTCAATGGTTGGTTTTTCAGAAATAGGTCACCAGTCCTTTCTTCTGATGTGACTGAGTGGACTTGAACTGCCAACATTTCCATTAGCAGTGAATGTGTTACCCATTTACATCATAGTGGCTAAGACACTTGCCTGCTAACCAGACGGCTTGCAGTTCAAACCCACCAGCCACTCCTCGGAAGGAAGGTTGGGCAATCCTACTTCCATAGTGATACTGCCTCGGAAACCCCAGGAGGGGTCGCTATGAGTCGGGTTTGACTCGACGGCACATAACAACAACAACAACAACAAGTAACAGCAACAGCGAGAGCTCTAGAAAGGTTCAAAGTCAAAGGTACACAGAGAAAGATTTATCAGTCCTAGATTTGAGCCTTCGGGCAAAGAGGGGCCTCTGATAGTTTAAAATATGGAAATACCATAATCATATTGGAAAGGTATCTCTGGGGGCACTGTGGAAGATAGATGGAGGTGAGGAGGACTGGAAGCCAGGCAACCAATTAAAATCCAATAGAGCAGTTCAGGGAAGAGATCTTGAGCATTAGTATTATGGCAGGGATGGTGGCAATGGCCACTGGATTGTGATTAATGAGCAAATCCAAGGGATATTTCAGAGGTGCCACAGATAAGACCTGATTGGTGGGTTGTGTATGTTGAATAGCAGAATGAAGCATAAGCCTAACATTTCTTTCTTAGCCATTCACTGACATTGTGAAATAGAGTTGGAAGTACAGGGGGAGCAGGTATTTTGTCTGAGGTGAAGATTGGGCAGAGGGGGTAGAAAGGGAGAACATTTGAAGGTGGAAGGTGTAGATCAGGAGTTGTATTTAGACACCTTCAATGTGAAGTTTCTGTTTGAATACTAATGTTTGATGAGACCAACATAAGAAAAAATAAAAGTAATTTCCTGGATGCATGAGCAGATGAATACCAGACTCCAGTCTCCCCAGTAGAAGAGTGACCCAGGATGTCTTACCCAATGCACCTGGTCCACATGATAGTTAACTTTATCAACAGCTCCTGTTCTTTCTTTGCCCATCAATTATTATGTTTGTGTGTGCATGCTCATGTGTTTATTTTAATTCAAGCTACTTTTCCTCCTCCATAGAGCTAGGGAGTACTCATTTTATAAATGTTGCATCAGCAATCTTCATTATCTACCTAAGCACAAATGACTTGCTTTGATTGAAAAAGTAAGAAATCACGTGCAAAGCTTTGAGATAAACACTGTATCCACATGTAGAGGGAGAACTTAAAAGCATAAGTTATTGTTGTTATCTACCCTCTAATCAACTTCAACTCATGGTGACCTTAGTCCAACAGAACAAAACCTTGCCTGGTTCTGCACCATCTTCACAATCACTGGCATGTTTGAATCCATTATTGCATCTATTTCCTTCTCACCAAAAGTTTCCATACCCTTGTTGGCCCTCTACTTCTCCAAACATTATGTCCTCCTCTAGCTGTTAATCTCTACTGGTGACATGTCCAAAGCAACAGAGTCAGGAAAGGTTCTTTTGTGGTCCATAGCTTTTCATTGACTAGTTTTCAGAAGTAGGTCACCAGGCCTTTCTTCCTATTCTCTTCCACCAGCTTTCTTCCACTGAAACTTGTTCACCATGGGTGACCCTGGTGGTGTTTGAATACCAGTAGCCTAGCCTCCAGCATCACAACATGGAAGCCACTACAGTACAACTCACTGGCAAATGGGTGGTAGAAAAAATAAATTACTAAAATTTAAAAATTTATGCAGTCTGCAAATTGCATTCCAGCATAAGGGCATTTTGCACTTCAGACCCAGAGCACAGAAATTCCAATGCCTCGCATCCATCTAGTAGTACCTGTACTTGCAGCATTCTTGAGGTCTGGCATTTAAGTTCCTGAGAAAGTTGCTAGGACCATGCACTTTTCTTTAGAGGCACCGATATAATGTGATCCTTAGAATTTTAAGAGGCCAAAGATGGGAGCCAAGAGTGATAAAGACATTTCTGTGATCAGCATCAAGTTGATAGGCACAAGTAGCAGATACTGCTACTAATCAGCTCTCCATGCCTGCCACCATGCCCTCGGAAATCCACTGAATGAGCAAATTTAGGCATGTGCATTACTGTTTTCACTCAAGCCTGTGTTTATTTTGATTTACCTTAATATCACATAAAGAAGAACAATCAGTCACTTTCTCAGCTTTGAGCTTGGCTTATTTTTTTAAGCAGCATCACAGCAGGGTGTCCAGCATATTCTCTCCCCCGCTGCGTTAACGAAGTATGACCACATTTATAGCTCAGAGGGATGGAAACAGACCATTGAAACTCAGAGTTGCGTTGTAAGTCATAGGAGTGCAGTGAGGGGACACGCCAGCCAGAAGGTAAAACAACCTGCTGTCCCAAAGACACGGGAGGCCTCTGAAGGCAGTGTGGGCCTGGGTTTCAGTAATGAGCTAGAAAGTACCACACTCGCTTGTGTAAATATGGAAGATACGCAGTCATGGGTTTGTGTATTCTTAGTTCTCTGGATAAAATCAATTTCCATAGTGATCAGACATGCAGAAGAGTAATTTCCTGTAAGTCCTGGGTCCTGGCTAAGTGGAAATGCTTCTGCTTGTCTCTTGTGATTATTTAAGCCAAATGATCTCAGAGGGAAAAAATTCACCATTGGCTCAGACTTTTAAGTGTCTTGATTTGAAAAAGTCAGCTTTTAGCTTAACTACTGTATGTGTCCAAGCTTAGACCTAACAATTCACCTGTACTGTCACTTCAATTATTATGATACAAACAGCAAAATCTGCATATGTAGTAGCTTTTTGCCTACAATAAGCAGTTTGTTTCTTCCCTGAAAATTAAACATTTTCATATGGTCTCTCATATAATTTCCTTGAGAGCTAAAGCCATTTATATTACCTTTTAAGGAGCTATGGTGGTGTAGTGCCTAAGGCATTTGACTGCTAACCAGAAGCCTGGCGGTTCAAACCCACCATCCGCTCTGCAGAAGGAAGACTGGGCAATCTGCTTCTGTAGAGATATTGCCTCAGAAACTCAAAGGGGGTCGCTGTGAGTCAGAATCAACTTGATGGCAGTGAGGTTTTTTTTTTTTTTTTTTTTTAAGCAGCTGTAGTAAATGCTTTCATCTTCCTCTCATAGTTTAACATCTTACTCCACATTCTCAAAAACCAAACTCACTGCCATTGACTCAATTCTGACTCACAGCGACACCCATTGGGTTTCCAAGGCAGTAAATCTTTACAGAAACAGACTGCCTCATCTTTCTTCCATGAAGCAGCTGGTGGGTTCAAATCACTGACCTTTTGGTTAGCAGCCAAATGCCTTAATCACTGCACCATCAGAGTTCCTTCCACATTAGCAAGCCTCAAACAGGCTTCAGTGTAGTTTGAGGTCTGCACTAATCCTGAAAGTCTGGAAACCTGGGTTTTTTTCTTTAGCCCTCTGTCTGGGCTGACTTTGGCCAGGGTCCTCTTGCTCTTCAGTTTCTCCATCTGCAAAAAAAAAAAAAAAACAAAACTGCACAGCAATTGACACCCACTTCACAATGATATTATGAGGAATGAAGTGATAATGGTTATAAGATGCTTTGAACCTTTCCAAAGGAAAGTGATCTGAAAACACATGTTCTCTTCATTGGCGGGAGAGTGTCTTTTGCTCCTGGATGCAGCTGAAAGATGAACTCACCCGCCCTCACACTTTTGCCCCTCCCAAGGGTCTCCCCATCTCTTCAGATATGTAATTGGAGGGCAGACAAACAGGGCAACCGCAGCAGGAGCCAGGTTGCCTACAGCAGTAGAGATGTTCGCAAGAAGGGAAGTAGGCATTTGTTTTGCACAAGGACAGGCCTCCCCGCTGCAGGCTTGTCTGCACCATAAATCACAAACAGGCACATCATCATAAAGCCTGAGTTTAGCACAAAAGGAAAAGCTGAGACTTTGCAGCCAGACAACATAGGTTTGAATCCCAGCCCCTTTAAGTACTATCTAGGTGCTCTGGTAGCATAGTGGCTAAGACACTTGCCTGCTAACCAGACGGCTGGTGGTTCAAATCCACCAGCCACTCCTCGGAAGGAAGGTTGGGCAATCCTACTTCCGTAGTGATACTGCCTCGGAAACCCAAGGAGGGGTCGCCATGAGTCGGGGCCGACTCGACGGCACATAACAACAACAACAACAACAAAGGTGGCCTTAGATAAGTTATGTAACTTCTCCAAGCCTTTATTTGCTCATCTCTAAAACGAGCATAGTAATACTGTTCTTTCACTGTTACTGTAAAGTTTAAATGAGATTTTTGTCATAGCGCCTAGTATGTAACAGTAGTTCGGTAAACAATAATTATTGCTTTTCTGCCTTTATTTAGAATTGACAGAGGAATTTTTGTTTCTTTGTTTTTGTTTTTAATACTGCTGCATAATAGTATCTATCCTAAATACCAAAGCAAAGGCGAGCAGTGGCGGTTCAGCGGTAGAATTCTCACCTTCCTTGGTAGGAGGGAGCGCCAGGTTCAGTTCCCAGCCAATGCACCTCTGCACCCATCTGTCTGTCAGTGGAGGCTTGCATGCTGAACAGGTTTCAGCAAAGCTTTCACACTAAGACAGATGAGGAATAAAGACTAGTGATCCACTTCCAAAAATCAGCTATGAAAACTCTATGGACCAAAATGGTCTGATTTGTAAATGATCGTGGGGATGGTGCAGGACTGGGCAACGTTTTGCTCTGTTGTATGTGAGATCACCATGAGTCAGGGACTGACTTGATGGGGAACTAACATTACCAGTGTCCCTTTTAGACAATCATGTCCTTGATTTTTCTATCTCCATCTTCCATGGAACCCTTCTGCCCACTAGGTATCCACTGAATGTGTCACACAGAGAAGGCTTTGCCTATTCTTTAGCCTTCTGTGGTGAAGACTTTGGACCTCACTCAATAACATTCCAGGCCTCAACTCCCAACCCCCTCCTCACACCATTCCCTAAAAAAGTATCTTTAAGCTAAACCACCCCCAGAGGAAATTTATGTCCATGTCCTCTTATTCACTCCTCCACGGTGATGCACACCAGCTGTTCACCATCTTTTGTAAAATAACTCAAAAATGGCTCCTAAGACTTCTCTTCTTCAGGATATTCACTCCCCATTCCCTTGACCTGTTAGTAGGTCCAGTGTGCTTACCTCTTTGATCATCACTACATCTCTTCTCTCAATCTTTTCTACATTCTGCATCTTCCTCAGAAGTGTGGAAGCCCCATTCAGACGTGTTTTCCTAACAAAGGTCCCTTAGAGAAGTCAGCATCTTCACTTTGGCTGATCTGAATACCTCTTAAAAGATGAGTGATAGGAACTCCAAGGTTCCAGACCCAGGAGGTCCCCTTTCTGGCGGGAAAGTAAGCAACTGAAGGACACTTTCTTACCTGTGTCCAAAGAAACCTGAAATTGTTTTATTTTCAGGTAACATGTATGTTATGTTGTTGTTACATGCCGTTGAGTCAGATCCTACTCATAGTGACCCCTCCTTGGGTTTCCAAGGCGGTACCACTATGGAAGTAGATTGCCCAACCTTCCTTCTGAGGAGTGGCTGGTGGGTTTGAACCGCCAGCCTTATGGTTAGCAGTCAAATGCCTTAGGCACTACACTACCAGAGCTCCTACATGTATAGATTTTATAATTTTTATTGAAGACAAGACTGCTCAATTGAGGGCTTGTTCCCATTTGAAATTAACACAGACTATCCCCATAACCTCACCTCCCACTGCAGATGTCACTAGAAAGGACAGTTCCTTTGGTGGCAGAGTCAAGTTCCTTTCTTCCATCCCTGAGCGGCTCTGGGGTTTGTGCAGTTGTGAGAGTTATGCTAGTACTGTAAGTTGCCTGCATGGATTTAGAGCAAAGGCCTCTTTTCTTCTTCTCTGTTCTTTCTTCACTATTGCTTCTCTCTAAGCAGGCCATCCACTGGCCTCCTCCTCGCAGATCACTCATGCCAGTGAAGGGCATTCCCAGCCCCTCTCCCTGTGGCCAACCAAATAAATCAAGCTTAAGAAAGAACAGAGATATGGATCTAAAGTGCTCTGAGAGCTGCCTCCTCTTTCATGCACACACACACACACACCCATGCACATGTGTGCTTGCATACACACATGCACACACACAGAGACATCCACATATACACATGCATGCACACATGTACACACAGAGAGGGATGCCCCTACATCCATGTACACACATGCATACACACATATGTGGGCACACATATACACATGTGTGATACATGCACACACACACAATTCCATACTCTCACAACTTATATAGGGGCTTGGCCATTCACACTGAGATTGACACTGATAAAAGACAACAGAGAAGCAGTGGAGAAAGGCCCAGTGACCATGATCTGAGTCATGTCCAGTAAACCCATTGAGTCTGGGAACCTGTTGAACCCCCAAGCAAACAGCCTACAGAGGTAATCATCTTTCCTCTTTTCATTCTGTCCTTTTCCCTTCTCCTGCCCAGTATCCCCATAGATGAACATCTTTAAAATGAATAAAAAACACTCTCTGCATAATCCCTCTTTTCCTATATATATTTTTTCCTGTTTTGAAATAGCAACAGTTGCCTCCTTACACAATCTTTGCTTTTTGCCCTGGCAGGGGAAGAAGATAAATATTCACCAATAACTAATTTCTCCCTGGGAAGAAGGAGGGAAAAATCATTTGGTACTCTCTTCCCCAAAGAGTGGTACAGAAGGCAAGCCAGGGACAGTCTGTGGCTCAGCTGCTATGGGAAAGACTAGAGGAGAGGAAAGTTCTAAAGTGAATCCGTTAGTGTGACTTAACATAAGGAAATCCTGTATAACTGAAGGTGAAAACATAGCAGAGTAATAAGAGCTTGAGGTATGAAGTCAGGCTTATGTTGATCCTTACCTCACCTCTGCCATATCCCAGCTATGAGTTTAAACCCTCCAAATTTCAATTTTCTAAACCTCTCTGGCAGACTCTTAAGTAAAATTAAAGGAGATAGCATGTGAAAACTAACACAACCAACCAAACCAAACTCATTGCCATTGAGTTGATTCAACTCATAGCTACCCTTCCTTGGGTTTCTGAGGTGGTATCTCCAAGGAAATAGATTGCTCAATCTTTCTTCCAAGGAGTGGCTGATGGCTTTGAACTGCCAGCCTTCTGGTCAAATGCCTTAGGCACTAAGCCACCAGAGCTCCCATGTATGTATATATAAAATATGTGTTAACTGCCATCGAGTTGACTCTGATTCATGGCAACCTTACGCACAACAGAACAAAATGTTGCCGGGTCCTGTGCCATCCTCAAGATCACAGGCATTACAGGTCCATCACTGTTGCTTTGTGTAAGTCCATCTCATCGAGGGTCTCCATGTCCCCATGCCCTCATTGGCCCTCTACTTCACCAAACATGATGTCCTCCTCTGATGGGTGATCCCCCCCTGGTGATGTGTCCAAAACAAGCAAGTCAGACAATGTTCTATTATGGCCTAATAGGTATTCGTTGGCTAATTTTTGGAAGTAGATCACCAGACCTTCCTGCCTAGTCTACCAGTCTGGAAGCTCCGCTGAAACCTATACCACGGGTGACTCTGCTAGTATTTGAAATACCAGTGACAGTTTTCAACATTATAGCAACATGCTTGCTACCACAGCACAAAAACTGACAGGCAGGTTGTGGGTATATAATGTAGTATACAATATATAAAATAAGAAAAGATCCAGAGTTTAACCACTTAGAAATGTCTTACTTGAGAAGGTGATTATTATCTTAGACTTTTTTTTATTATGATAAAAAGATATACAAGAAAACCATTTATTCAACAATTTCCATAATACAATTCCATGACATTGATTACATTCTTAATGTGTTGCTACCATTGTCAAAATCCTTTTCCAAATTATTCCCATATCATTAACATAAACTTAATGCCCCCTAAGCAAAAACAACTCCTTTCCCCCAAGAGTACTTTTTTATTGAATCAACAGTGAAGTGTGCTTTCATTCATTAACAATAATAATGATAATAAAGATCTATTTATGGGATCTTCTTACATGGCAGGAAGTGTTCTGCATGCTGGGTTTGGAGAAGTGAGTAAAACAGACATGGCCCTAGTCTCAGAGAGCTCCCATCCTAGGAGGAGACAATTAAAAGTATAGTACCCAACTGTGTCTCAATCACAAATGGGTGAATGATGAGAAGATAGGACAGTAAGGGTGGTAGATGTTCTGTACACAGGGAGCCCTGCGTTAGTCTGGGAGAGGGATCAATGAATGCCTCTCCGTAAGCAGAGGTGCAGGCATGTACGGGACAGAAGAAGCCAGGAATGGGGGAAGTTTGCTTCCCAGTTGATTAGCAGAGGAAGACAAAACCTAAAGTCACTTGACCCTAAATGTATTGGATACTTAGTAATTTTAAGGAGTATTCAAGTCACTGGGGCATGAAATCAAAAGAATTTCAGCTGACTAAGGATCAGATGTAGAGAGCAATCACAATACTTCAAATAAAGTAAACTTTGGACCTGCTTTTAAACAGCAGTAGTGGAAGCCATGCGTGCACTACGCTTCTCAGCCTCTCTTTGGTTCTATGATTATTTGTATTCTTTAGCTTGTGTCAGCCCTCTTTGAAAAGTATAAAATTCTGTGAAGTTCAAATGCATTATATAAAGTATATGTTGTTCCTTCTCCAAAGGATAAGTTTTTCTCTGGAAGATTTATGCTGAGAATGTGCCTTCTGCATAATAAGTACTCCATAACTTTTTAACTATTTATTTATTTATTTTTTTTTTTAAAGGCTTGAGTTGTCTGTTGAAAACATCTTCCAAGACTGGCTTGAGAGTTCTGGAATACCAAAGGTACACTAAAAATAACTACTTTAGGCAAGTCTATGAAGAATAGTAAAGCTTGCTACTTAGTGTATTGATCATGACAAAAGATATAGATAGATAGATAGATAGATATGTATGTATATGTATATATATAATGTAAAAGTTATAGGATATAACTTTATATATATTACAACAGTTGATGTATATTATATAAAAGTAATTATTTTACTGATATAGAGGTGGAGTATCCCTCAGTCATGAAAATGCTGATGTCCTCATCCCTATTTCACTGCCTCCAGTGACCATGGCACTACGTGGAATGTGGTGGTAGACCCTGAACTTTGCATTAAATGAGGTCTTTATAACTTGTGGTGTGTTTTGGTGGAGTCATCAGGCAACAGTTTAGTTCCTCCAGGTCTGTTCTTTGGGTGGAGCAGACAATGAGCTGCAATTCTCATCTGATTATGTCCTACCCATGGTTTCCGTCCTCATTACCCCAGCTTGGCTGCCCCTCAGCTCCCTCCCCTGGTCCAGCATCCCCGCCTCAGGCTGACCTTTTCCTCCATATGACCTGTTTAGATTGTTTCTCTGTCTCAGGGACCTGGGCCCACTCCTATGTGAGATTTTATTCTCTCCTTCCCTTTCAACCCATTGGCAATTCTGAGACAAAGCATTTTCCCTGCCAGCCTTAGCTTCCTGGGGATCACATGACCTGGAGCCCTCTCCCCTTCCACTGTCCCCAGGCCCAGGGCTACCCAGGGCTTCGTGGGCAGCTCTAGGCCACCTCATTAACCTCAATGATGACTTACCAAGTCATCATAATGTAATGTAATAACATTAGTAAGTCCCAGGGTGGCATCCTAGAATGGCTAGTTGAAGAGACACTGCAGACCTATGCTTTCCTAGGCTGGGCCTGCCTCATGGTGGCAGTCCTGGATGTCTGGCAGTGATACTCCTGTTGGTGGGGAACTCAGCCCTAGGCCCAGACGAGCTGCCCCTTTAGCTGATTCATTTCTTGTTTCTGGTCCATTGGCACATGGTTGGTTATATGAGCTTCCCTTTGGGAGTGTCTAAATGTCAGTGAATGTCTGTGAACCATGAAATTAAGGAACAGGGAGGTGGGAGGCTGTTCTCCATTACCTTTTCCATCCCTCTCCTACAGCCTTTGTCCTTTTCCACCACACAGGGGAGTATGTCTGCTACCAGCCACCAGTAGCCCAGATTCCTAAGGGGGTACACGTTGCCTTCAGTTCAATAATGTGTGTCACCTGTTAAAAGTTATTTGTTTGGTCCAGTCTTCCTGGGAGGAAAAAAAAAAAGAATAAAATCCTGAGTCTTGAAAAACAAAACCAAAATATAACAGGGACTGGGCAAGGCAACACCTGGTCCTAGGAAGAAGTACTTTCAACTCACATATAGTATAATGCCATCTTTTGTTTTCTAAGATGATGTCCAAACTTAACTTAAACTCTGGGTACAAAACCCAGAGAAAACAGAGTTAAGGTTTGCCTGGTCCTGAATAGTTGAGCCTTGCTTTTCTTGTCTTGGGTGGGGAAACATTCACAGAAGCCATTTATGTGGTATTCCATGGCCATTCTGATCCAGGGCTCACAGATATTCTTGGTGTAGCCTGAAGGCTGGGAAGTATTGGGAGCTCAGAGAGCCTGACTAGTGAATTCCCTGGCCCAGAACAACAGTGCCGCTGTTTGCAGGAACTGTCCCCAGGGAAAGGAAAAGAAAGAGTCAATAATTGCGTGCCTAGAAGCAGGCACACCCATTTGGGTTGTAGCCCTGAGGCTAACCCTCTCCCTCCCAGAAGGCTCTGTAATTTCCCCTGAAGAGGAGGGGGCTTTGCACGAGCAAGTGGCTTTTCCTTTTCATTAAAAGAGGGAGAGGCACGTGGAAGGGAGCTATTTACCTCTAAGCTGTACATTTTTTCCAAAGATCTAGTTGTGTTAGTGACAGCTTATAATACTGACAGGAATCTCTGCTATAAACTGACGAAACCTGCTGTCAAAACACAGCCAGGTGCAATGAGGCCCACCAAGCTATAAATTGTCTTTAAGACCCAACTGGTATTTCCTTGGGTGCTTAACTGTTCAGTAAAAACAACAGTGTCAGACAGAAAACACCCTGATTTAGTGCACATCTTTCCATTGGTGAGTGATCAGACGGCATCTTTTCATCTCTTCTGCCCATTTTCTGCCATTATTTATATGGCTGACAGTGATTTACCTGCTCCTGGCCCTTTTGCGCTCCTTGAGAGTCCATTCTCATTTCCACTTCAGTGAAAGGCTCTGCAAAGGCTGGGGACCCCCTGGTTGTGGAGCCTGGTTGTGAATGGGACACCTTGTTCTTTGTCCCCCTCATTATAATATAAAGTTACCAGTGTGGTTGGCCTGGGATGACAACCAAAGCCCTGCAAAGGCTCTGATGCTTTGTTCTCGTTAAAATTTTCTGTCCACTAGCAATCGAAATCATTAATGACCAGAGAGTCACGTTCTGTTGGAGAAGTCTTCATTCCACAGGTTACAGAGGCTTTTTGTCTTCTTTCAGGAAAGCTTGCCTTGTGGTTGGCCTCAATTTTCCTTCTTGGCCATGCTGAATAGAAATCACACACACACACACACACACACAAAATGTAGTGATGGCTTCAGCAGCAACAAAAGTAAGCATGAATCCCTAAGAAGTAAAAGAAATCAGATCCAAATATCTTTGAAGAAGATCACCCTTAGCCAACCCTATAACCTTTGGTTCTGTGAACAGATGTCAAATTGTACCATGAGTATTATTTATATTTTATAGATTATTTTCTTTTATGGCTTTTTCTCTGATTATTAGGAAGTATTTACACATTTACTTTGGAGTATAAAAAACTTAAGAAAATAAAAATGGCCCAGAGATTTTTTTTATATATATATCCTTTCAGACATTTTCCTGGATGTACAATATTTATCCTTTTCTTCTTCTCACTTCTGAAAAATAAAAATAATATGCTCTCTGCAGCAAGTTCAAACAATAGCAAAATATAAAACTCAAAAGCTCTTGCCCTCTTACGCTTGCTCCCCATAGAAAATGTGTGCCTGATAATGACTTGGTATGTGTCCTTATTTCTTTCACACATTTTCTGTGCTATATTTTTTAAAAACAAAATTGAAAATTTATGATACAAACCTAAATTTTTCATTTAAGAATGTATCTGGAGCACTTTCCCATATCCTTTAATATGATTCAAGAGTAATGAATTCAACAGTTCAACAGGTATGTAAAAGTATTTATTTAATTTTTAAGCTGATGTCATCTTGGTCCATGTATAACCTCTTTTTTTTTTTTTTAACTTTTCATTGTGACTTAGGTGAAAGGTTACAGAGCAATTTCATTTTCCATTCTACAGTTCCTACACATTCTGTTTCATGACGTTGGTTGTAATCCCCAAAATGTAACTATATTCCCACTTCCTCTCTGTGCTTACCTGTTCCTTGTGTCTTTCTTTCCTATGTATTCCTGCCCTCTGAGCTTTCTCCCTGTGCAAATGCTGCCCTTCTGATCTCCCATGGTTGATTGTGCTAAAGAGTACACTTCCCTGGTGTAAATATTCATTTTAGAGGCATGTCTGTTTTTTGACTGAAAGTTAAGCCATGAGAGTAAATTCAATCCCAGGCCTGAGGTGTGGCTTAGGGGCTGTAGTCTCGGGGTTTTCACCAGCCTCTATCAGACCAGTAATCCTGGTCTTTTTCTTTTCTTTTTTAGGATTTTAAGTTTTGTTCCACATCTTTCTCCCACTCTATCCAGGATTTCCTGTTTTGATCCCTTTCTGAGTGGCTGCCAGTGGTAGCCAGGCACCATCTAGTTCTTCCGGTCTCAGAGTCATATAGGCTGAGGTTCCCATGGTCCATCCACTAGTCCTTTGGACTAATTCTTTCTATGCATCTTTTATTTTCTTTGCTCTGAAGGAGGAGAGACCAATAGTTGTATCTTCAATGGCTGCTTGCAAGCTTTTAAGATCCCAGTCGCTACTCGAGGTGCAGAACTTTCTAATGAATTAATGTACCATGATTTAATTCTCTCAGAGTCCCCTGCTTTGGAATGTTGTTGTTTGTGAGTGCCATCTAGTTATAACCCTACGTACAATGGAGTGAAACATTGCCTGGTCCTGCACCCTCCTCAGAGTTGTGGCTCTATTTAAGCCCATTCTTACGACCATTATGTCAATCCATTTTGTTGAGGGTCTTTCTCTTTTTCACTGACTCTCTATTTATCAACCATCATGTCCTTTTCCAAGGACTGGTCCCTCTGATAACATACCTAAGAACATCAGACAAAATCTCACCATCCTAAGGAGCATGTTGGCTGTACTACTTCCAAGAAAGATATGTTCTTTCTGCTGGTTGTTGTTGTTGTGGTGGTTATGTGC
>NW_006921592.1:25606257-25608156 GCF_000298275.1 Orycteropus afer afer
GCACCTTAGTCCTCAAGGAGATATCCTTGCTCCTCAGCACTTGAAACAGTTCCGTCGCAGTTGACTTTCCCAATGCTACACGTCGTCTAATGCTACACATTTCTGCTGGTGGTGCATAATATATTCATTGTTCTTTCCCAACACCATAATTCAACGCATCAGTTCTTCTTTGGTCTTCCTTATTAATTGTAAAGCTTTCTCATGACATAACTGAAAATACCATGGCTCAGGCCAGCCACTCCTTAGTCCTCAAAGTGACATTTTTGCTTTTTAGCACTTTAAAGAGGTCTATTGCAGCAGATTGACCCAATTGCAATACATCATTTGATTTCTTGACTGCTATTTCTGTGGGCATTAATTGAAAATTCAAGTAAAATGAAATCCTTGACTACTTCCATCTTTTCTCCATTTATCATGATGTTGCTTATTGACCTAGTTGTGAGAATTTTTGTTTTCTTTATGTTGAGATGCACTCCATCCTGAAGGCTGTAGTCCTTGATTTTCATCAGTAAGTGCTTCAAGTCTTCTTCACTTTAGCAAGCAATGTTGTGTCATCTTCACATTGGAGGTTGTTAATGAGTCTTCCTCCAAGTGTGATGCCACATTCTTCTTCATATAATGTAGCTTCTCAGATTATTTGCTCAGCATACATATTGAAAATGTGTGATGAAAGGATACAACCTTGATGCACACCTTTCCTGATTTTAAACCATGCAGTATCCCTTATTCTGTTTGAATGACTGCCTCTTGGTCCATATACATGTTCTGTATAAACTCAATTAAGTGTTCTGAAATTCCTCTTCTCCACAATGCTATCCACAATTTGTTATGCTTCACAAAGTTGAAACCCTTTACATAGTAAAATAAACAAATAAACATCTTTCTTGTATTCTATGTTTTCAGCCAGGATCCATCTGACATCAGCAATAATATCCATGCCCTCTTCTGAATCCAGCTTGAATTTCTGGCACTTCCCTGTTGATGTACTGCTGTAACCATTTTTGAATTGTCTCCAGCAAAATTTTACTTATGTGTGATATTAATGATGATTGATAATTTCTTCATTCTCTTGGATTACTTTTCTTTGGAATGAGCATATATATGGATCTCTTCCAGTTGGTTGGCCAGGTAGCTGTCTTCCAAAGTTCTTGGCAGAGAGTAATGAATGCTTCCAGCATTGCATCCATTTGTTGAAACATCTCAATTGGTATTCAGTCAATTCTCAGAGCTTGTTTTTCACCAGTGCCTTCAGTGCAGCTTGGATTTCTTCCTTAAGTCCCATCAGTTCCTGATCATATGATGCCTTCTAAAATGATTGAATATTGACCAAATCTTTTTGGTACAGTGACTCTGTATATGTCTTTCATCTTCTTTTGATGCTTTCTGCATCATTCCATGTTTTGCCCATAGAATCCTTCAGTATTGCAACTCAAGGCTTGAATTTTTTCTTCAGTTCTTTCAATTTGAGAAATGCCAAGTGTGGTCTTCCCTTTGGTTTTCCAGGTCTTTGCACGTGTCATGATAATACTTTACTTTATCTTCCCCAAACACCCTTGAAAACTTCTGTTCGGTAATTTAACTTCATCATTTCTTCCATTTGTTTAGCTGCTGTGCACTCAAGAGCAAGTTTCAGAGTCCCTTTAACATCAATTTTGGTCTTTTCTTCCTTTCCTGTGTTTTTAATGACCTTTTGCTTTCTTCATGTATGATGTCTTTGATATGATCCTACAAATTGTCTGGTCTTTGGGCATTAGTGTTCAATGTGTCAAATCTGTTTTTCAGATAGTCTCTAAATTCAGGAAGGTATAATCAAGGTCATATTTTAGCTCTTGTGAACTTGTTTTTTTTTTTTTTTCTTTTTTTTCCCCTTTTCTTTTTTTTATTAGGATTTGGGTGAAG
>NW_006921592.1:25609712-25619141 GCF_000298275.1 Orycteropus afer afer
TCAATTTGACTGATGATATTGAGCTTTTAAGTCATTTCTTTCTACAAATTGTAGTAGATTTGATTCCTGTGTATTCCATCCAGTAAGGTTCATGTGTATAGTTGCTGTTTATGTTGTTGAAAAAAAGGCGTTTACAATGAATAGGTTATTGGTCTTGTAAAAGTCTATAATGCAATCTCCCATGTCATTTCTATCACCAAGGCCATATATTTCAACTATTGATCTTCTTTGTTTCCAACTTTTGCATTTCTATCACCACTAATGATCAATTACAATTGGAATAGTATACATTATTTCTAAGAAACTTATACATTCTGCTAATTCACTTGTTCTATATATAGATTTTTATTTATTTTTACACCTATGGAAATTTTGCTCCACATGTACATTATTCCAATCTTCCTTTAAGACATTCATATACAGACATACTAGAAATTGATTTTCTCCATCCAGCTTTCTATATTCCTCCATTTTAGTTGCCACAGAACTCTCTGAATCCTCCCACTCTTTATCTCCTCCCCCATCAATCAATTGCCAAGTCCCCATTGTCTATTATATTTGCTTGAGCTATTACAGTAGCTAATTAGTGTTTTAGCCTCCAAGCTCATCCCCTTTCTGTATATCATTTACATCACTGCCAAATTAATCTTCCCAAAACACAGCTCAGATCCATTCTTCTTGCCAGAAAATTTTCCTCCAATGACAATGCATTTGCAACAAACCCTTTGGCCTGTTATTTGAGGCTATCAGCAGTACTGTCCAAGCTGCTTTTTTTTTTTTTTTTGCTGTATTTCACACCACTTCTGGGCATATGCCCAACCATAACTACCAGTCTCCAAAAATTTGTGACCGTTGCCACTAGCTTCCCTTTGTACATGCTTTTTTCTCTTCTTGGAATATTTTCCTCACTCTATATTTGCATAACCAAAACCAAACCCATTGCTATCAAGTGATTCAGACCCATAGCAACCTTATAGGACAGAGTAGAACTGCCCCATAGGGTTTCCAAGGCTGTAATCTTTACATAAAGCAAATTGCCACATCTTTCTTCAGTGGAGTAGCTGATGGGTTCAAATTTCTGACTTTTCAATTAGCAGCCAAGTACTTAACCACTGTGCCATCAGGGCTCCTTGCATTTACCATAACATGCTTTATGTTGTTGCTATTTGTATATATGTCTCACACCACCCTCCTCTACCATCTGGCAACAAGGGTTAAATCTCATTCACCCTTGATGCTCATTTGTTGCACATAGTAGATGCTCAGGCGCTGCCTTGTCCAAATAAGGTAGCCACTAGCCACACATGGTTATGAAGCCCTTGAAATGTTTGTAGTGCACCTGAGAAGCTCAATGTTTAATTTAGTTTAATTGTAATTGATTTAATTTTCATTTAAACACTAGCATGCAATTCAGTTACTGTTTGGAACAGCTTGGGTATGTGAATGAATCAACTTTTTCATCTTTGTAAGTTGTGCACAATCTAAATACAGACCAAGCATTTTTGTTATAATTTACTATCCTAATTGCTTTATACTGTGAGGCTTTAGAAAACTTAGTTCAAAAGAAAAAAAGGTAAAATATCTTCTTATTTTTAAAAATTGGTTCCATGTTGAAATGATGATATTCTGGATACATTGAGTAAATAAAATAAAATATTAAAAAGATTTTTACCTGTTACTTTTTAAATGTAGCTGTTAGAAAGTTTTATGTAACAAACATGGCTTGTTTTGTATTCCTAGTAATCAGTGTTGCTCTGACACTATTATTTGAATTAAAATCTGAGTGGATAATGCTTGAAAATCTCCAGCAGAATAGATATACTTGAAATCATCTATATTTTTGTCACAAGTATGGATAAAGATAGAGCTGGCCAGTCCATAGACACCTTTCATTCTGTGGTGGCAGCATGGATGATTATAAACTGCAGGTAACCATAAAGCGTTGCCATGTGACATTCTTAATAGGCACTCAGAAGGGCATGAACTAATTACCAGCCTTGCTTCAGCTCCTAATGTCAACTCTCGGGAGAGCTGTTTCCTGAGGTACTAACAAGGAGGCCAACGGACTCATGTCAACCTCACAGCCCTTCCCTGAGACCTTCTACACTTTGAGAATGTAGAAATAGCAAAATTGGCAGCAGTGGCAGTGAGAATGATCAACATGATGAAGAACATGCCTGGCACGTAATATGTCCCAGAAATAGGCTGAAATCACCTCAAGTTCTCAGACTTGCTCCTGAATCCCAGCATTTAGAACAGTGGATTATTTTGTCATCTTGGGAAAATGCCACTTCATTCCAGCAAACACCTGCAAGTTGCCAAAGGCCACAAAAGCAAGTGATAGCAATCATACATCTTTTAAGGAAAATGCTGCAATCACAAAACTGAGGAAACTTGATAAGATATGATGTAAGAGACTGGGTGTCTGTGGAGCCACAAGTTGCTTTTAGCACCAGGAAGGGCAGGTGGTTCATTAGAGGAATAATTTACAGTCTTCTTTCAGCACATAAGATGTAATACTATCAACATAATTTTAAGGCCTGTAAGAAGACTCAATCTCAATAGCGTCCATAAGTATTCTACATTTAATAGTCAAGAAAACTGAGACTGGTTGTTTTGCAAATTCCAGAGAAATTGGATCTTTCAAATTATATGTGCTACAAAATCCTTGGTTCATGTGCATTAGTAATAGCAATTGCCATAATGGGGCATGCTTGTTGGGTCCTAATAATTTGGCTGTCATTTTTGCTCATTGGTTCAACTCTCATTTTGTATGTTACTAAACATCTTATTGGGAGCTCTGGTAGCATAGTGGCTAAGACACTTGCCTGCTAACCAGACGGCTGGCGGTTCAAACCCACCAGCCACTCCTCGGGAGGAAGGTTGGGCAATCCTACTTCCGTAGTGATACTGCCTCGGAAACCCAAGGAGGGGTCGCTATGAGTCAGGGCTGACTCGACGGCACATAACAACAACAACAACAACAACAAACATCTTATTGGGAGCTTTGGTAGCATAGTGGCTAAGGCACTTGACTGCTGACCAGAAGGCTGGCGGTTCAAACCCACCAGCCACTCCTTGGAAGGAAGGTTGGGCAACCTACTTACATAGTGATACTGCCTCAGAAACCCAAGGAGGGGTAACTATGAGTAGGGTCTGACTCAACGGCACATAATAACAACAACAACAAACATCTTATCAAGGATGCTGAAAATACACTGAGTAAGTTCTCTGGCCTCACTTGAAGTATGAAATGCTGATGAGTCACTTCAGTTACTAACTGGGTGTTAAAGCACCTGGCCCTTCTTCCAGGCTCTTCAAATTGATATACTTGTTATCAGAGTCATATAGATAGAGAAATCTTATTAAAATCTCTTTATTTTTATCCTAATGTCCTTTTAACCAGAAGGCTGGCAGTTCAAACCCACCAGCCCCTGCTCAGAAGGAAGGTCAGGCAATCTACTTCCATAGTGATATCGCCTCGGAAACCCAAGGAAGGGTCGCTATGAATCGGATTCAACTCGAAGGCAGTGTGTTTGGTTTTGGTTTGGGAATTTTCTTTTATTTTTGACATTTGTGGTTTCATGCTTATTCCCAGTACTTCTCTGGCTATTTCCATATTTCTTGTGAATCTCCTTCAAAAAGAACAATTAATATTACTCAAGCTAACCTCACTCTGTTTTATTCCTATGCATGAATGGAGTCCCTAGGAGGTGCAAATTGTTAATGCACTTGGCTGCTAACCAAAAGGTAGGAGATTGGAGTCCTCCCAGACACACCTTGGAAGAAAGCCTGGAGATCTACTTCCAAAAATCAGCTGTTGAAAATCCTATGGAGCATAGTTCTACTCTGACATACATGAGAGTGCCATGAGTCAGAATTGACTTAATGGCAATTTGTTATGAATAAATATGGTTTAGGTATAATTTCTTCTTACCCAAATGATATTGGTATCTAGTCCACAAATATTAAAAGTCTTGTGATGTGAGAGGTAAAGAAATGTGGCATTCTTCCAGCAAGCAGTGGGTAACTGAAGAGTTTGCTCATGTGTCTGGGTTGGGTGGAGTGGATCACTGACGTCACCTGATTTGATACTGTCCAGAGATATTAACCTGTTTGCAGCATAAAACACTGCAATGAAATAGGAGACTTTCTCCTAGATCGCCAAGCCTTTCTTTTACAGCACCACTGGGTGAGTTGTGACCACTGACCTTTAGCTTAGTAGTTGAGTACATACCATTTGCACCATTCAGGTAGGGTTTAAAACCAAATCAAACTTATTACCGTGGAGTCGGATCTGACTCATAGCAACCCCTCCTTGGGTTCCAAGGCAGTATCACTACAGAAGTAGATTGCTCAACCTTCCTTCTGAGGAGTGGCTGGTTGGTTTGAACCGTAGGTCTTCTGGTTAGCAGTCAAATGCCTTAGGTACTACACTACCAGAACTCCCCAGGTAGGGTTTAGACAGGTGGAAATTTTGAAGAAGGCCATCGCTGGCAGAGAGAATAACAGTGTCTGGTGAAGGATAACTGAGGATACACATTTGAGGAGCATCAGCAGAGTCAAATCTCAATGACTAGGACCTGTTTGTCATAACTGTGATTTAGGCTTAGTGGTAGTCCTGTAGGACCAGAGAAATGGAGGCAACTTTCCTGGTTGGAGAGATAGGGGAAAAAGCTTCTCCCAGTCAGCCCACTTTGATACTCAAAGGCCTCTTTCCCAGGCCTTGGTCCCTGTGACACTTTAACCAAGGCCATTCTGCCCCTGAATAATAAAAGAGTGGATGTATTTCTTTTTTATAGTGGTAAAATACCTGGAGTGAATGCATTTTGATCGTTGTGGTAGTTAAAGTTGTATGTCAATTTGGCTGGGCCTGGTTGAGTTGCTGGGCAGCGGGTGATAGTTATTCCTAACGATGAGACTGGCAGTCAACTACATGGTAGGATCTACCACAAGCATCTGAGTAGCTGCTTTAGGGATGTGGTCTGCTTCCCGTATATAAGAAGCAGCTTTGGGAGTGGTCTCTAGCTTATGGCATGCTTGAACCCCACATGTAGCCATGTCATTGTTCAGCAGCCTACCATGCTCTGCTGACCTTGGGACTTTCAGTGGACTTGAATCAATGGCCTGCCATGTGGTTTGGTAACATTGAGACTGTGCCTTTTTACTTGTCAACCTTGGGCTTGTGAGCTTCAGCAGCCATCAGCTGAGTGAAGAAAAGTCTCTGGCTCAGTGGGCTGGGAGTAGGAGGCAGAGCTGAAGCCCAAGGTTGAGGGTCTTTCACCCAGCCCCTAGAGCCTAGAGCTTTGAACTCAGACTTAAAGCCTCCAAACTGTAACAGAATACACTTCTGTTTCTTTAAACCATCCCATTTGTGGTATATTCTTATCAGAGCAGTAGTAGATAATGAAAACAGAATATGGTACCAGGAGTGGGGTGCTGCTCTGACAGATACCTAAAATATGTAAACAGGAGTGGAGTGCATCCTTGACCCGAGACACTGGCAGAGAGACCCCGGCATGTGTCATGATAGACGGCAGCAGCAGAGCCAAGAGACTGGCAGAGAGATACCAGCAGAGAGACCAGCATGAGAAATGGCAGTAGCAGAGCCCAGAGACCAGCATTAAACAGCAATAAGTTTACCAGCCCACAGAGGAGAAAGCTGGGCACCATTGGGTAGGCAGCTTCCTGGCGGAGTGGGTTGCCTTCAGGCATTAACTGGTAGAAGAGACCAGCATGAGATGGAGTAGCAGGTTGGCCAGCCCATGGAGCAAGAAAGCTAAGTGTCCTTTGGGCAGGAAGATTTCTGGCAGAGCAGGTTGCCCTCAGGAGTTAATTGGCAGAAGCGGAGAGACCAAGGAAATAGGAAGCAGAGCTATCTCAGCCTCAAGGTTAGGACCATGGCCTTTGGGGGTAGAACCACCACAGCCCCCTAGGTTTCAAAGAGCCAGACCTTCACCAACCTTTTTCTGGAGTGTGGGGCTGCTTGTTTACATGAGCCAGTGGGATGGAGTTATAGCACTGCCCAAGAGTGAGGTGGCAGGGCTGCCATGCCCAAAAGAGAGAGAAATGGGGCCCACTAGGCCAAAGAGATAAGGCTGACACTCAGGAACTAAGGGATTAGATCCACCCAGTGAAGGAGATCTGTACAGATGCCACCCATTGAACAACTGTACAGGTGCCAAGTTGATAGGGGTGGAATTGTGATAGTTAAAGTTGTATGTCAACTTGGCTGGGCCTGGTTGAGTAGCTGGGCAACTGGTGATAGTTATTCTCTATGATGAGACTGGCAGTCAACTCCATGGTGGGATCTACCACAAGCTACTGAGCACCTGCTTTAGAGATGTGGTCTGCTTCCTGTATATAAGAAGCAGCTTTGGGAATGGTCTACAGCTTATGACACACTTGAACCCTGCATGTAGCCATGTCATTGTTCAGCAGCCCGATATGCTCTGCCAACCTTGGTACTTTCAATTAACTTGAGTCAACGGTCTGCCATGTGGTGTGGTAACATCGAGACTGTGTCTTTTTACTTGTCAACCTTGGGCTTGTGAGCCTCAGCAGTCATCAGCTGAGTAAAGAAAAGCCTCCAGCTTCAGAGGGCTGGGAGTAGGAGGCAGAGCCGAAGCGCAGGGTTGAGGGGTTTTCACCCAGCCCCTAGAGCCTGGCACTTTGAACTGGGACTTAAAGCCTCCAAACTGTAAGAGAAAAAACTCCTGTTTCTTCAAGTCATCCCATTTGTGGTATATTCTTGTCAGAGTGATACTAGGTAACCAAAACAATCATGATTTGGAGTATTGGTCTTTTGCCTTTCCATTTCCCTTGTTAGCAATGAGTTTATTGTTGCCTGTTTTGCATGGAGAGGAAGTTCTGCAAAGGGGATTGATTAATAAAGCAGGATATAGCCAGAGTACACAAGGATGTGAATGTGATGATAGAGAGATCTCACACAAAATTCAAGAGCCACAGGGAGCCAATGAAGTTTTGTAGAAGTGATGGGATTCCAGCAGTTTGTGGATATGTGGTTAGGTAGGCAAGCAGTCTTGCATAGAAAGAAAATTCCTTGGAAGTAAGGCCAAGCCTTTCCCTTCAGCTCAGGTATGAAAGCCTCATGAGTGGGAGTAACTAGGATCTCAGATTGGACATATATTTTTTAAGTGAACTCAGAAGTAGGTATATGAAGATGGCTTTCTCAGTTGGAATAAATATTTGACAACTTTTTTCTTTAAAAGGTATGAAAATTCTGGACTGGCTCTGATGGATACAGACATGTTCATGGGTGTAACACAGGAGAGAGAAACCCAGCATTTGCTTGGTGAATAACCTGCCATTCTGTCTTTTCAATCAGAAAGAACAGTAAATGCATAGTGCCTAAGGCACTTGACTGCTAACCAGAAAGTTGGTGGTTCAAACCCACCAGCCACTCCTCGGAAGGAAGGTTGGGCAATCTACTTCTGTAGTGATACCACCTTGGAAACCCAAGGAGGGGTCTCTATGAGTCGGATCTGACTTGACTCCACGGCACATTAATGACAACAACAACAGCTTGGAAAAGTCTGTTTGGCTCAACCCAGGTACTGGATATAGTATTAGGTCTGTAGTGAACTGTGTATATGTATGCTTTAATAGGGAAATAAAGCTGGATACTTTCTAGAAGCATAACTCTGCAGGCTTGGATTGGCCTCAGGGCTATCTAGTCCAGTTACCCCAAGACCTGGTCATGCAATAGAATCACCTGGAGACTGTTTAAAACTAGATTCTGGACTTACCCCACATCTACTGAGTCAGCATATCCACCAAACCAAAAAACCAAACACATTGTCATTGAGTCGAGCCCGACTCATAGCGACCCCTCCTTGGGTTTCTGAGGTGGTATCACTATGGAAGTAGATTACCCAACCTTCCTTCCAAGGAGTGGCTGGTGGGTTTGAACCACCAGCCTTCTGGTTAGTAGTCAAATGCCTTAGGCACTATGCCACTAGCATCTCCACAAGAAGGGCCAATTATAATCCCGAATTATGTCATATTCTAGAATATATTCTCTCAATTTTATAAATCTGTTTGTTTTATACTCTTTTGTCCAATCTAAACTCTTACAGTCCTCCAACTTTGTACTCTTCCCATGTGATTCAAATGTTTGCTTTTATAGTTTAGTTTATTCATTCAGCCAGTATGCCAATCCTTGTGTTTGGCAGTGAGGATAGAATGCTAAAAGAGGATACACCCTGGTCGTGAGCTCAGGGTCCATGGAGGCATCTGCAAACCAGCTATTGCTCAACAAGTGCACAAGGGGCCTCTGCCCTCAGAGTTTGAGACCTAGAAGGTTCCATACAGGCTTCCCTTCCTGCCATATTTGCCATGTTCAGCTGGGAGACTAAATCTATTAGAACACAACCTGCTTGGAAGCAGAAGACTCGGCTGCTAAGCCCTATGAAGTCCTGACAGCTCATTGTGCAGGGACCCAGTGAGATTGTCCTTGAGTTGCAAAGGCTGGTGGCCATTTGGACATAAGGGCATTACCTTTTCTTCTGGCTCACACATATTGTGTGTTCACAGAGAGATTCAGTTAAGTAAGGACTATTGCATACCTCATAAAGAATGACGCTTTATTCAAATAGAATTTCTCTGTAATGATGTTTTATCTATTTCATAGATATTTAGAAAGAAGGAGCAATTTAAACTCAAAGAATTAGGATAAAGATGTCAGCCTCAGAATTCAAACCAGTATAAAAAAACCAAAAAAACAAACTCACTGCCGTCAAGTTGATTCCAACTCATAGTGACCCCCTTTGGTTTTCTGAGGCAGTAAATCTTTATGGAAGGAGATTGCCCAGTGGCTGGTGGGTTTCAACCGCCAACCTTCTGGTTAGCCATCGAAAGCCTTAGGCACTACACCACCAGAGCTCCTTACAAACCAGTATATCAATAGAAAACCACATGATTTGATTTTTTTTAATAATTTATTTTTTGTTGTTGTTGGGAATATACATCATAGAATATAAACCAATTCAACAATTTCTACGTGTACAATTCACTGATACTGATTACATTCTTCAAATTGTGGAATCATTCTGACCTTCCCTTTCTGAATTGTTTCTCTGCCATTAACATAGCTAATCTTTTCAGGTACTATTGTCAATTTCATCCCATATAGACAGTTCTTAAAGGAGAAGAATAACCAAGGCAGACATGCTTTACTAGTGAAGCTAAACTACTGTTTGGTTTTAAGAAGACTTCAAGGGATATTTTTGGTTTAAGGTTAAAAGATGGTTTCAGAGTAATAGTTTCAGGCATTCAAATTGTTGTTGTTGTTGTTGTTATGTGCCATCAAGTCAAACCCGACTCATAGCGACCCCTCCTTGGGTTTCCGAGGCAGTATCACTACGGAAGTAGGATTGCCCAACCTTCCTTCCGAGGAGGGGTTTGAAC
>NW_006921592.1:25619471-25637241 GCF_000298275.1 Orycteropus afer afer
ACCTTAGGCACTATGCTACCAGAGCTCCTTGCATGACTAGAAGAATGTAATCAGTGTCACTAAATGGTACAGGTAGAAACTGTTGAATTGGTATGTGTTTTGCTGTATATATTCCCAACAACAACAAAATAAATCAAATTTTAAAGGCTTGGGGAAAAAATAGTGCAATAATGGTAGCCAGGCACCATCTAGTTCTTCTGGTCTCATGGCAAAGGAAGCAGTTGTTGATGGAGGCGATTAGCACATTTTATTTTTTCCTCCTATTCTTGATTCTTTCTTCTGTTGCTCTAAGCAAATAGAAACTAATTATTGTACCTTGGAGGCTGCTTGCAAGGTTTTTGTAGTACCCTCAGGTACTACAAAATGAACAGAAGCACTAAAAACTATTATTAGGCCAATTAACTGGGATGACCCATGAGAACATAACCTTAAACCTCCAAACTAAGAAACCGAATCTCATAAAGTGTTTGGTTATACATAAGCAGGCTCAGCAGCTCTTTTTGTTGTTATAACTACATCTATCACACATTTTTCAATGCAACTTTTTACAGATGTACTACTTATTGACAGCAATTACATTAATCTGCAGTGCAACCCTACCCTTAATCAATGAGGTTTTCCCATCACTGTAAACCAAAATTCGTTGCTGCATAAGCAATAACTCTGCTTTCTCACCCTTCCCCACCCCTGTTAACCACTAATAAACTTTGGTCTCTATGTTGTTGTTGTTGTTCTGTGCCCTCAAGCCAGACCTGACTTATAGCGACCCCTCCTTGGGTTTCCGAGGCAGTATCACTATGGAAGTAGACTGCCCAACCTTCCTTGGTAGCTAAACATTTGCCTATTTTCTTTTTATATAAGTGAAGTCATACAATATTTAGGATAATGTCTTCCAGTTCCACCCATGTTGTAAGCATTTATCAAGACTTCATTTCTCCTTCTGGTTGAGTACTATTCCATTGTATGTATGTAACACATTTTGTTTATCCATTCATCAGTTGAGGAGTAGTTAGGTTGTTTTTATATTTTGGCTATTCTAAATGGTCCTGCAGTGAACACTGGTGTACATGTGTCTGTTTGTGTTGCTGCTTTCAAGTCCCTTGAGAATATTCCTAACAGTGGAAGTGCTGGGTCATATGATAGTTCTATTTTTAGCTTTTTAAGGAACTGCCATACTGTTTTCCACTACTGTTTTTACCATGTTGCATTCCCACCAACAATGAACAAGTGTTCCAGTTTCCTTACGTCCGTGCAAACATTTATCATTTTCTGTTTTTTTGGGTTTTCTTTTTGTCATCCTAGTGGGAGTGAAGTGGTATCTTATTGTGGTTTTGATTTGCATCTGTCTGATAGCTAATGTCATTTAGCTATCATTTTCATGTGTTTGGTGGCCATTTGAATATCCTCTTTGGTAAAATGTCTATTCAAGTCCTTTGCCCATTTTTTGATTAGGCTGTTTGTCTTTTGGTTGTCAAGTTGTTGAAGTTTTATATATATATTTTGGTTATGTGATTTTTATCATATATATGGTTTCCAAGGGAGTTCTGGTAGCATAGTGGTTAAGGCACTTGATTGCTAACCAGAAGGCTGGCAGTTCAAACCCACCAGCCACTCCTCAGAAGGAAGATTGGGCAATCTACTGCTGTATGATACCACCTCAGAAACCCAAGGAGGGGTCACTGAGTCAGGTCTGACTTGATAGCACGTAACAACAACAACAACATATGGTTTCCAAAGAGATTCTCCTAGTCAGTAGCTTGTTTTTCACTTTTTCAGTAAAGTCTTTTGATGAACAATTTTTCAATTTTTATGAGATTCCCCCTCCCATTTTTTTTTTTCCTTTTGGTGTTTGTACTTTTTTTAGTATGTTGCATAGGAGCTCTGGTGGTTCAGTGGTTAAAATGTTTGGCTGCTAACCAAACGATCTATAGTTCGAACCCACCAGAATAATGAGGCAGTCTGCTTCTGGAAATATTTATAGCCTTGGAAATGCTATGGGGCAGTTCTACTCTGACCTAAAGGGCAGCAATGAGTCGGAATCAACTTGATGGGTAGTGCATTAGACAATCCATTGTTAAAAGCTAGGCCCAACAGGCTTAGATTTTTAAAGAACAACTTCTATTCTCCCTCTTTTACTAGGGTGAAAATAGACTCTAGTAGATTCTTCATCAAAGACGCATTATTTGTTGTCTACATTTGACTCTACGCACACCTGGTGGGGGGAGCCCTGAAAACTGACACCGTAGTATGTCGTACCGTGGGCACCATGCATATACAATATTCTGGCTGATTGCTATCACCCAGCACTGCTGCATCACTGATTTTCAGATCAACACCCTGAGCCCTCTGGGTCATGGCCCCTGAGGCAGCTCCCACAAAGTTTCTCCTGACTTGCACCAACACCGACCCTCTGAGCACCCTGCTGAAAAGGAATACTCTCTGAAGCACTTAGCTGTTTTGAGAACACAGTTTTTTTTTTTTTTTTTATTTCCTTCTGCTTTTGTGACGAGAGACCCAGCACGTGGTATAAAGTAGATTTATGTGTAATACCTGCGTGGGTCATCTACTTCTTGGGCATGGCCTCTAATTGCTTCTGGTTAAAGAGTAGTCTTTTCTGGTACCGCATGCTTTGTCTGCTTTTGGATCATAGGATGAACACACCTTAGAGAACAATTCATCTTCTTTGCACTAGTGGAGGAGCTGAGCCCCAAGGAAGCTTTAGTGGTCTGCCCAGCTCACAGCTCTATTTGTTGGCATAGCTGGGACTCTCAATCTTCAGTTCATTGGACTAAGGCATTTATATTTTTTAGCAGTGCTGCTTTTAAGTCAACTCAGCATGATCACATCCTTGCTTCAGTTCTTACAAGGACCTACAAGCAGATAATGAATGATTATAACAGACAGCTCAGAGCGACGATGAGTTTTAATTTAATTAATGACTGTTCTTTTTCCTGAAACAATTCTTTCCTCCACTTTAGTAGGCAAAAGCATGCCTTGTGTCTATAGCAATGTGAACCTCATTTTCTAGGGCTTTTCATAAATATGTGTCATGTATACATGTCCTTTGTCTAGTTAGATGTTTTGAAATGATGACCCTATGTATCTGGACTGAATATTTTGCATAGGCTTTATTTCATCCAAAGAACTGTTTTTGTGTGTGTGTGTGTGAATGAATGTGAGTGTGTGTGTGTAGAGATTAGTTTAGATCTTTGCCTTTGGAAAGATACAAGTTCTCCTCCCTTGAGATGAAAACTAAATTAGATAATAAATACCAAGTCACCAAAAACAAACAAAGGATAAAAAGCAATTGGTTAAACAAGAAGTGTCTTTATGTACCTTCTAAAGCATTTAAGGGGTGTTTCTAGTTTCCTCTTATTTGCTTTCAAAAGCAAACTCTAATAGAGTCTCTGGCTTTTGCCCTTATTTTGTTCCCTGTGGTGACCTAGAACAAGAGTGTCCAGGACACAGTCCAGTGGTGGCCAGCCAGCCAGTGTCACAGGTCAGCAGTAACATTCAATACTTGTCAAACTGCCCAACCCAAGTATGTGTTTAAAAGAGGGCAGCGTTCTTGTCACACACCTCTGCATGGCACTTGTCTGTTATTTATTGGAGCTTGAGAATGAGTGCATTCAGATCATTCAACAGAAAACCTCTTCCTTCCAGGTCAATCCTCTGGCTTGGGCCTTTGGGAACTCAATATTTTCTGCATCTGAATCTGACCCTGTCTCGTTATAACCACTGTAACACTGTAAGTGGGGTCCAAAGAACCTGATTCATAAAATGGAAGCTACATTATCTTGAAGTGTGGAAGCTAGTTGGAGGATGATTGTCATTGTGATGTATTTATTTTAAATAGTGTTTCCACAGAGCACATTATCATGAAATTTTGCCGAGCAAGCTTCATCTTGTATTGTATGAAGAGGGCAATTAATACATTAAATACAGCTTTGGAGTCAGTTCTGGAATTCCTGGGTAGTGCAAATGGTTAATGCTCTTGGCTGCTAACGGAAAGATTAGTGATTTGAGTCCACTAAGGGGTGCCTCGGAAGAAAAGCCTGGTGATATACTTCCAAAAAATCAGCCTTTGAAAATCCTATGGAGCCCAATTCTACTCTGACACACATAGGATTGCCATGAGTTGGAGTTAACTTGGCAGCAAATGATTTTGTTTTTTTGGAGTCAGTTATCACCATTAAGTGGTGTGGCCTTAGGCAAGCCCCTTACCTTCTCTGAGACCTTATTTCTTCTTTCTGGAGTGAGAGGACCTGGCCTGGATGAAGGCCGCCACGTGCTGTGTGCCTGAACCTGGCTAAGTCCTGTGCTCCAGGTAGATGTGGTCAGCTTTAAGAGGTAGAAAATTGGTATTCACTTTTTTAAAGTGTCTTCCTTTCCTTCCTGGGAATCTGCTGAATTGCCCTCAGATTTAAAATTTCCTTAGTTTCTAATGGCATTGGGATTGTTGTTATACATTGTGTCCTGAGTGGTGTGTTATAAACTTACACTATCAAGAAACCTGTTTGTACATTTTTGTTCTTTCCCACTTTTGAAAAATTTTGATTTGAGCAATTATTGGGAGAAATCTTAATTAATAATCTATCTGAAAGAGCATTTACGCTGGCTGATCATTGAAGAGTAAGTGTTTGCTTCTAATTCAAACGAATTGTTCACAAATATTAATCTTTTTGACTAGCAGGAGATGAAAAAAATTTTGCTTAAGTTTGGTTAATGTCTTAAAATTGCTGCAGATCAATGAAAACTACAGGTCAGTGACAAATGTTATTTCTAGGACACACAGTTTGAGACATAAAAATAAGTACTCATTTATATCTGTTGTCTAAATAATCTTGGGGAATAAATTCCAGGGACTTCTACGTTGACTTTTGAAGGAAACAAGACATTGGAGACAAATGTTCCAGCCAAATGACCACATTGTTCATGCTGCTTTTATAATTAAATCATTAGAGTATTTGCTGCTTAAAAAACAAAACAAAATGCACACGCACACACACACACACAAAGTGAACAAAACCAGTAATGTCATGTTTATGAGAAATTGCTGCAATGATTGCTGCATAGCTTATAGCAAAATGTTGCAATGTTCCTTATAGTGAGAAAGTAGAGCCTATTTGGGGTTTAGGTGTAACCAGAAACGATCAAACCCAGATGCTTTCCTAAAATTATATTTTCAGTACATTTATATGTCTGTTACAAAATGTGCTACATGCTAAAAATATTTTCCTTTGTAGGCTGAAGGAAATTTCAAACCACATTGAGGGATACATATATCAGATGGTTTTTCTTAAGTGTGTTAAGGGCATCCTGGTTGTTATTAGCCCAGACTTTACAATATGACATTATTTATGCCAAAAAGCTTCACAATTCAATTCTTCTTTAATTTCAGCAACTTTATTGGCATGAAAATGCATGATGGAGAGGCCAAAGTCAATACATCAGAATTTGGGAGTAAGACCCTAGGGCAACAAGTGATAATGGGATTCGGCTGTAGATAACCTCCTTTAACCCTATAGGCTCATTTCTAGGTGAAGAAGTCACCTCGTAAATCAGACAGCTTCTGCTGCCCTTTATCCAAGTTCAATCTCTCTTTCTGTTCCTTTATCCTCCATTGTGCATGTTGTCTTCTTCCTTCTTCCATGTGGCCGAGCAAGATATACCTTCTTTTAAGATTCCTCTTGATTGTATTTATTACAAATGTAGCTTTTCTGGAATTCTCATGGGGTCTTCCCACCTCAAATTGTATTTCTCCATCACTGTCATTGATTTTGTAGTTCAGGAATATCTGCCTTGGTTTCACACAAATGTTTCTAGTAAATTAAGTTATAAATGGGTAAACCCAAGAATATATAGGCTGTGTAACTCTCTATAGAATGTATTTTTTAAAAATTTAATCCTCTCTTCAGTATACTGAGATATACTATTTTACACATTAGAATGTCTAATGAAAAAAAAGTCTATCTTTGTACTGAGTAGGCTATATTTGGAATGCATTATATACAACAGCTATTTACTTCTAGTTATAACTCTAAGGAACTCTGATGGCATAGTGCCTAAGGCATTTGACTGCTAACCAGAAGGTTGAGGGTTCAAACCCACCAGCCATTCCACAGAAGGAAGATTGGGCAATCGACTTCGGTAGAGATTTACTGCCTCAGAAACCCAAAGGGGGTCATTATGAGTTAGAATCGACTCTATGGCACTGAGTTTGGTTTTTTGGTTTTAGTCACAACTCTATAAGACAGATACTACAAGTGTACCCATTTTATAGGTGAGGAAACTAAAAAGCATTATGTAACTTGAAAGCCTAATTTCTTAATTATTACATTGCTTTTAAGTACATGTAGCTACTATTAGAGTTTTTCGATTTTTTTTCTTCATTTTTATTGTGGGAAATATAGCCAACAAAACATTTGCCATTTCAACAGAGTCTTAGATATTTTTGCATCTGGGACCTGGTCATGCTGGTTCCTTCAGAGGACAATGTGGAAATACCAAATTTCATATTATGGTCTTCTTGTAACAACAGTGGCCTGATTGTTTTGAGTGAGATGGGACCAGAAACGGAATGATCTCCTCTATAACAAGGCATATGACAAAGAGATTTTGTTTCACCATGTCTACCAGTCACTGCTGGGAAAGGGCTGTATTTGTTTATAGTGACTCAGGTTTGCTGATATCTCTGCAGTCTCCATCCAATAACATTGAGTCAGGTGAGGCTTTGTATTATGATGTCATAACTCACTTATTTTGAGACCTTTGGAAAGTTCACTTAGGTTCAAAATACCAGATGGGCTTTTATTGCTGAGAGGAGAGAGGAAGGAATGAGCTTTTAGTGGTATACTTTGTGCCTCTCACTTTGTATGTGATCTCACTCAGTCCCTACCCCAGCTCTGTGAAGTAGATAGCATCATTGCCATTTCTTAGACTCAGGGAGGTTGTATGATATGCCCAAGGGTCAGTATCTTGTAGGTAGCAAAGACAGACTGTGTCTAGGCCTAAGTTCTACTGTGTGTTTCCCAATACCCCATAACCTTGTCCTGAGACAGCTAAGCCAAATTCATAGGACATCACTTAAAAACAGCAAGAACATAGTGGGTTGTACATTAGCATGATTTCCAATGTCCTTGAACTTCAGAAAGCAAGGCAGTAAACATAAGAAATGCTCAAGAAAAAGGGAAAACAAAAGCAGACCACAGTCTTTGCACTATACATTGAAATCAATCATTAAAAAGCAGTCAGAAATGAGCGAAGACTGTTTGACTTAAGAGATTCCAACATATCCAATATTAATATGAATATAAATTAAGTAGATGGATTCTTAAATTCTGCATATTAGGAGGTGTTTATGGTAAATCTAATAAAGCTCTAATGTTCTTTGTGGTTATTCCCATCCATCATACTGCTGAGCACAAAAGCTGTGTTATGTACAGAATGGCTGGGCTTATCCCTAGTGGAAAGAAGTTATGTTTGGTATCTAAAGAACAATGAGAGTTTGCTGCTTGGCTGATCAATGCTGGATCAAGTTCACATTCCCCACTTCCCACTCCCCCACCTACCCATGCCCGGGTAGAAGCGAAGTACAGGCAGGGAGCACAGGTCCTTTTTTCACACAGAGAGAGATGTGAGCTCAGGCTCTCCTAATATGGACACAGCTGGGCCTGTGGAGCATTAAACATTGATTTAATCCACTACTGGAGAAAACATCCTACGGAAAGTAAAGAGATTAGCAGCCAATTAATTCTGGCCCATCCCATTGTTTTCCTGGAACAACACCTCCTTGTACGGATCTAAATGGTTGGTGAAAAATTGTTCTGGAAAACTGCTCCCCCCACCAGGTAATTTTTTATATTTGAGACAAATGTGATGGATTTTATGTTCCTTTGTGTATGTGTGATTTTACCTCTTAGTAAAGTAGGTGATTTAGGCCTATTCCTTTTGTTTGCAAATCAACACATTGTTGAGTTCCTTTGGGAAGCCAAAAGACAGGCAACCCAGTCTGAATGTCAAGGTTCTTAAAAATAGACATGCCAGGGACTCACTCTCCCAACACATACCCTCCTCTAAAGGTACCTTGCAGCAGTGGCATGTCCTTGGGCATACAGTAATGATGTCACACTCACTCCATCTTGAGAAATGGCAGGAATGTGCTTAGAAATTGATTTTTGCTTTTCAAGCTAGTTAAATATCAACATATGATCTGCTTGTGACTAATTAATACCTTTTGTAAGGCATTTGCCAGACTGACTTTCCTTTATCATTGATATATATGTGTGTTTTTTTCTATGCAAGGCAGCCAGTTGGTTAGAACATGGTGCTCAAGACCCAAGGGATTCAACATGGACTGCATCTCTCATGGGACAGTACCTTTTACACATAGCAAATGGTCTTTCTCATTGGTATATGCTGTTCCATAATCCTAGCCACCAATCTGCTAAATGTAAAGCATTTGTTTCAAGGGGTAGGTAGCAGCCATCCACATAATTGGAAATACCACCTTCAAATATATGGCATTCTAGACTAGTACTAAAATCAGCTTCCTTGAAGAAAAGGATTGCTGTTTTTTCCACTTAGGATTCAGAATCATATTATCCATGAGGAGGGAACTCTGGTGGCATAGTACCTAAGGCATTTGACTGCTAACCAGAAGGCTGGTGGTTCAAACCCACCAGCCACTCTCTTGGAAGAAATATTGGGCATCTACTTCTGTAGAGATACCACCTTGGAAACCCAAGGAGGGTTCGCTATGAGTCAGGACCAACTCAATAGCAGTGAGTTTGGGTTTTTTAACGAGTCTGGAAGAAACTCTAAAAAGTCATATGTCTACCCATTCTTGCCTCTCTTTTTGGGTACAGTATTGAGATCTTCTGCTTCTTTGTAGTTCATTGTGTGTCCTTTAACTTATCTTGCCCAAAAGTTTCTCTCTATACCAGTTGTTGTCAAGTTGATTCTAACTCATGGTGACCCCATGAGTTATAATGCCTATGAATGGTAAACTCCTATAAAAAATTGCAGTCATACAGGTGCCTAAGGGAATATGTTAATATCCATTTTCTAGAGTGGCTATTTCAATAGACTTGCGTGGTATGGGATTGTATTTTGCAGGTTGTGCTGTGATAGGAGGTTTATCATAGTAGTTTTGTCATAGTAGAACTGTGCTCCATAGGGTTTTCAATGGCCAATTTTTTCAGTAGATCATAAGACCTTTTTACCAACATGCCTCTGGGTAGACTCAAACCTCCAAACTTTCAGTTAGAAGCCAAACATGGTAACCATTTGTACCACCCAAGGGTTCCTATCTGAAAGAATTCTAGTTGTTATGAAGTCAACTCTAACTCCTAAGAAGTGACACCCTGGGTCAGCCATCAGCCAATCCAGCCCAGCACTGTGTTTGCCGTCAGCCCAAAGGGACTTATTGTAAAAATGCATAAGAAGTGGCTGTCCTCCATGGTATTGACCTTGAAATTTAGATATTTCCTCAAAGCATCTGAAATTTCATCAGGGTAACCATTTAGAGATGGGTCATCATTAAAATGATCTAAACCAGTGGTTCTCAACTTGTTTGCACATTACGGGGGGGGGGGGGCTTTAAAAATTACTGATGCCTGTTCCCTCCAGAGATTGGAATCTCGGTGGTCTTGGGTGTGCCTGGACATTGGAATTATTAAAACTTCCCAGGTGATTTTAATAAGCAGTCAAGGCTGGGAACCATTGATCTCTAGCCAGCCCCACATAATTTTGTATTTCACCTGTGAAGGCTCTTTAAGGTTATAATGCCTATGAATCGTAAACTACTGTAAAGAATTGCAGTCATACAGGTGTCTAAGGGAATATGTTAGTATCCATTTTCTAGAGTGGCTGTTTCAGTAGACTTGCATGGTATGAGATTGTATTTTGCAGGCTATGCTGTGATAGGAGGTTTATCTGAGCCACAGAATAAGCAACTATTTTAAAGTGAGATGGTCATGCTAGATGCATCCTAAGCTCTTTTGCTAGAGTAGGAAAAGCATTAAATTTCCAGTCAGGAGATCTAAAGGCCAAGCAATATGAGGTACTGACACTCCTAAAATTCTCTGAGACTTACTTTCTTCATTCTTAATATGGAGTGATGAACTGTCTATATGTGGAAGTGTTTGGTACACTACAGTTCTAGACAAAGATGCTCACTCTTGTTCTTTCTACCAGTTCTAAGGTTCTCTAATCACTGATATATGTGAGCTTCAGTTTTTTTTTTTGTTTGTTTGTTTTTGTCCCAAAGTCACCACCCTCCAGCTCCTAGTAATGTTGTGATGCTTCTTAGTTCTAATCATCTAGGGCTTGGTAAATAACAACTGCTTCCTGTTCTGAGCACATTACATGTGTCATTTGATCTTCACAGCTCTGTGAGAAAGGAGGCTTAGAGAGGTCACACAGCTAATAGGAGGCAGAGCCTGGATTGAAACCCAGACAAGCTGTCTGCATGCTTCTCATACTGTGCTGTCTTACTGCCTTCTCACACGAGTTCTGGGAGGACAAGGAGGGTGTCTTATTCATCTTCATGTTCACAGTCTAGCGCTCTGTTTTTTTTTTTTTTGTAGTCTGTACCAATACTTTATTTTCATGTAGTACTCCATTGTATGGATATAACAAACAAACAGACAAACAAAAAAAACAGGCCCATGGTCATGGAGTCAATTCCAAATCATAGTGACCCTATAGGATGGGCTGGAACTGCCCCATAGGATTTCCAAGGCTGTAAATCTTTGCAGAAGCAGTCTTTCTCCTGTGGAGCAGCTGGTGATTTTGAACTGCTGAACTTTTGGTAAGCAGCTGAGCTAGGACTCCGTTTTGTAGTCAACACTCAGTATGTTTGTTAAGTGAATAACCAATCCGCATGTCAATTTACATTCTTCTTCCTGCAATCTATGCCAATTTCCTCTGATATTGATATCAAAATAGATACATACTTGGTTAGCATTTTTTATAGGAGTTCCATATTGTGTTTGTATAATATTATCTTTATTTTTCTTTTAATTTTTAACAGATTTTTTTTTTTTTTAAATATGAATATAATTATATATCCTGTAGTGTTGCACTTCACTTCTAAATGTTACTGATGGGGGGAAATGTTGTTGTGTGCTGTCAAGTCAATTCCGACTCATAGCGACCCTCTAGGGCAAAGTAGAACTGTCCCAGAGAGTTTCCTAGGCTGAAGTCTCTATGGTGAGCAAATCTCTAGGTCTTCCGGGGCTTGTAGGTTAGAACTGCCTGCCTTTCAGTTAGCAGCCAAGTATTTAACCATTGTGTCACCAGGGCTTCTTAGAGAAATAATAGAACCATAAAATTTTTCCACACTCCCTTTCTCTGTTAAGCAGCTCTGGTGGTGCAGTGGTTAAAGCGTACTGCTGCTAACCAAAAGGTCGGCAGTTCAAACCCATCAGCCACTCTGTGGGAGAAATATGAAGCAGTCTGCTTCTGTAAAGATTTACAGCTTTGGAAGCCCTATGAGGCAGTTCTATCTTTTCTGTCCCCTAGGGTCACTGTGACTTGGAATCTGCTTCATGGCAATGGGTGGGTGGGTTTCTTGGTTACTCAAAAAAGAAAATAAAAGAAAGAAAAAGAAACCTACAATACTTTATGTATTCATGCCCCTCCTTGTCCAAAAGCCATTGAGGCAGCTTCCAAAGCAGATAACTATAGCATGATGAAAAAATAAAAAAAGAAGAAAAATGAAGCAAAGTGAAAACAATGGTAGAAAAATAAAATGGGACCAGGAAATAAACTAGCACACAAAATGCACACCCTGAAGTTCCTCTGTGTGGCTGAAGTAGAATCACTGAGCCCTGAGATTCCCAGAAGGGGGAAGAGAATAAATCGCAGTGTCTGTGAGGTAAAAACAAGCCAGTTGTCTAAGTCCAACTATTCCTGATGTTGATACCAGAGAGAAGTTTTTCCTGTGGGTCCTCACAGAGAATTACCGTCTCCTGTAATAAACAACCTCAAAACATCCTTAGGGTAAACATTGTGATGGATTTTATGGGGCTGTTTCTTATAATGCACCTCAATAAAGGTTGATGGCTTCTTACCAGAATATAATGAATAAAAGGAATCTCACAGAGGTCAGTAAGGCTCAGTCCAGGGTCAGCTTTATAATGGTCTGCTTTAATCCAAGAATGGATTTTAGAGTATTGAAGGTAGAGCAGTGGCCATCAGAGTAATCTGTGAGCCTCCTGAAAATTAAATGTCCCTGTGTCTGCACCAAAAAAAAAAAAAAAATCAAACCCACTGCTGTCAAGTTGATTCTGACTCATAGCAACCCCCATATGGAAATAGTTTGCCTAGTCTTGCCTCCACAGAGCTGGTGGGTTGGAACCACCAACCTTCTGGTTAGCATTCAGATGCCTTAGGCATTGTGCTACCAGAGCTCCTCTACACACTATAGTTGTTTTGGTTTTTTTTCCTAGGGAACTGATGTTGTTGTTGTTGTTGTTGTTATGTGCCATCAAGTCAGCCCGACTCATAGCGACCCCTCCTTGGGTTTCCGAGACAGTATCACTAAGGAAGTAGATTGCCCAACCTTCCTTCTGAGGAGTGGCTGGTGGGTTTGAACCACCAGCCTTCTGGTTGACAGATTCTTAGAGGGGGTTCAAGGAATGGAAGAGCTGAGTATCTTAAATATTGTTACCTCAATGTAGCTCTGTAAAAGTTTTTGAGCAACAGTGAATTCAGGGATATGATTTCTGAGAGGAAGAGGTTCTGTCAGGCAGTTCACTGCAGAACCATAAGCTTCAGCAATCAACAGAGCCAAGCGTGGGATTGATTTCCTTTTTGTGAAAACTGTGCTTTATAAGGACTTCCAATAAGAGGTCCATTTGGCAGGGCCAACATCCTCTTCAGAAAGAAATTAGGTGTATATTCTAACACAGAGACAAAATGGGCAATAATACAAGTTATATATAATTTTTCTAAAGTCAGCTGAAAATATAAATATTATACTCAAAAATGATAAAGCATAATTTAAAGATGTAAACATTTGATAACTTGGCCCCTAATCCTTATTTGTTATTATTTGTGGCTTAAATTAACCTTGATTTTATTTCCAGACCTGCGTAGACTCCTTCCTTTTTTTTCCAATTCAATTCCTGAATTTACATTGGCAATAGAGCCCTTTTGAAACCAGCAAAAGCTTCTGGAACTCTCTATCTTGTTTGGTATTAAAAAGTCTTTTGGCTTCTTATAGTGGATGGTTTTCCCTTTGCTGTGGCCAAGGGAGTGTAATTTGCCATATGAGAATAATTAAAGGGCTCCCTTGTTTGCTCTTCAAGGAGCTCTGGTAGCACAGTGCCTAAAGCCTCTGACTGCTAGCCAGAAGGTTGATGGGTCAAACCTACCAGCCACTCTGTGGAAGTAAGACTGGTCAATCTACTTCTGTAAAGATTTACTGCCTCAGAAACCAGTGGGGTCACTATGAGTCAGAATGGACTCAATGGCAGTGGGTTGTTTTTTTTGGATTTGTTTGCCCTTCAGGCCTTTGAGTTGACTAGAAAGGTATGCTGCTTCTCTTTCCTCTGTATTTTCACTTATTCACAAGGTAGAATCAGGAAGAGAGCATGCACCCATGTTACAGTATGAAATTGGTATCACTATCTTTTTCCAGTGAAAGGGGTAATTTCCTCTTCAATGTTAAAAAAAGAGAGAGAGCTAGAAAGAAAGAAATCTCCAGTCACTAGGTTAAGTAATGCTTTTATTTTAAAGCAATGGCATTTTCTCATCTTCTGAAATTGTCTTCAGCTATTATAAGTTGCTTTGACAAGACGGCTTCTTAGAACAACTTTCATTCATAACTTGCATCTCTACTAGACTGAGGTATTTTTTAAAAATATAATTCAAATAGAAAACATCTGTTTTTTAAAGATAGTTTTAAAGTGCTTTCACCACATTCTCAAAAATAGTTATACATTATATAGCATGAGCATAGAGCACTCATCTCAAATCCAGAATTCCAATTTTTAAGGAAGTAGTTTTCCTTCCATTTTGCCACACCCTACTTTCATTGGTATTAGAACATGAAGAAAGGGAGATTTTAGGTAGACAAAAGGAGCAATGTGTTGAAATTGTACTGGACACAATCAAAAAGTATTCACATTTTTCTAGTGTCATATGATGATATGTTCATCTCTCATTCTAGATTATTCAGCCCCCAGCATCATTTTGGAATATAATTTTAGTGATTACTATATGAGGGAATTATTAGTGATGCACATGGTTTGCACTAGACTACTGACCTGAAGGTTGACAGTTCAAACCCACTCAGTGGTGCCACAAAAGAAAGACCTGGCAACCTGCTTCCATAAAGATTACAGCCAAGAAAATTCTATGGAGCAGTTCTACTCTGTGACATGGGGCTGCCATGAATCGGAATCTACTCGAAGGCAACAGGCTTGGTTTGGTGCGTTTCTTATGTTTTAAGAAAGTTCATTTTAAAACTACCCTGGCAATATAACGGAAGTAACTCTCTTTTTAAAATATACAATCCTATACTGTTTACAAATTAAGATATTTTAAGTGGTGAAATAGGAGTTAATTAAGATCTTTAAGACCCTTCTTCCCCTGATATTTCACATGCCATTCATTCATTCGTTCTTTTATTCTGCCATTCACTTATTTAACATATTTCTATGCATCTACTATATACCCTAAGGCACTTGACTGCTAAGCAGAAGGCTGGTGGTTCAAACCCACCAGCCACTCCTCAGAAGGAAGATGGGGTAATCTACTTCTGTAGTGATACTGCCTCGGAAACCCAAGGAGGGGTCGCTATGAGTCAGGTCTGACTTGACGACACATAACAACAACAACACTATATACCCCTTTCCCCCCAAAAAAACCAAACTCAACTGCTGTCAAGTCGTTTCTGACTCATAACAACACCTCCTTGGGTTTCTGAGGTGGTATCTCTATGGAAGTAGATTGCCCAGCCTTCCTCCTGAGGAGTGGCTGGTGGCTTTGAACCACCAGCCTTCTGGTTAGCAGTCAAATGCCTTAGGCACTGTGCCACCAGAGCTTCTCCTATATACTAGGCAGTGTTTTTAGTGATTAGACAAAAATCAAGAACAAAAGAGGCAGGATTTATGTCTTCTAGGAGCTTACAGTAGGAGCCCTAGTGGTACAGTAGTTAAGCACTTGGCTGCTAATGCAAAAGGTAGGTAGTTTGAACCCATCAGCAGCTCTGAGGAGAAAGATGCCTGTCCTGTAGCGTCACTATGAGTCATACAGAATCGACTTGGCAGCACCGGGTTTGGTCTTTTTTTGTGGGGGCGGGGGGGCAGTTTACAGGCCAGTTGGGGAGACAGACATTAAATTAATAAAAATTGTAAGTACTTTATATGATATAAATAGGATACGATTAAAAAGAATTGTGAGGTGACAATTTGGTTGGTTTAAAGAATCTTTGACCTTTCTGAAATATTGTTTAAGTCCAGAACTATAGGAGCTATCCAGGCAATGAGGAGAAGGAAAAGCATTCTAGGTAAAGCAAAATGATATCATGAATTACTTTTGGAAATATCATTCTGGCTTCTCTGTGGAGGATGGATGGGAGGGGAGGCAAGAGTACAAAGAAAGAGAACAGCTGGGAGACACTTAGAATGGACCACAGCTTTTACTCCCCACTCAACAAAGTACTAGGGCAGAGTGGCAGTTGGAGGTTTCCTTTGTTCAAGTTATGTCTGAAATGGTTAGTTCTCATGAGCCGAGTGCTAGAAAGAAGGGACACTGTGCCAGTGACACCAAGATGGTGTTCCCAGGTCTCAATTCCTAAGATCTTTCCAGTGGCTCAATGTGATTTTCATTGTGATAGAATTAGGAGCAATCTTTGTGTGTGTGTGTGTGTATACACATCTTTGAGACTACAACCAGATGAGGAATAATGGGGAAAATCTGCAAGTACTAACTACCCAGCTGTAACAAGAGATTTTCGTAGAAGGCTTTATAAGATTTCTTTTCCGATAGTTATCTTTATTCATATTATTGAATCATTGGACTTCATTTTGTTTAATTTTCTTCTAAGACTACAAGTTTAAGAATCTTTGACAAATCAACAAAGGGGACACTTAAGGAAGGGCCATTTAGGCACGGCATTGTACATCAGTATTGAACGGTGCATATCAGAGTTCCTGGGGATGGTGACTTCCCAAGGGGGAAAAAAATTCTAGTGGGGAAAGGAAGTGTATGCCAGCGATAGATTTCTATTGATTCTGGAACTGTTCTTAGTAGCATGGAAGCTTGAATAGTTCAAAGTTCTCTTTCCATTTAAAATTAAGCAACTCTGCAATTACATAATAAACTTCACCATTTATATTTTCTTTTTCCTGCCTTTGTGTAGGTGCACTCAAGATTTGCAAGGCATTGACTATTTTTTATGCATTTCCTTTACAATACAAAAACTGTGTATGGGTGGTCGTACATTATATGTAAGATTTGATAACACCTTGAAAAATCTTTAGCAAATGAGCATACATTTCTTAGACTTAGGTAAGAATGACACAAAATGCTTACTATATTTATATCTCTCTCCAGAGTTGAATTTCTTTGTATTTCTGGAAACACAAACACGAAGTCAAGAATCCCCCATTTGAGCAGACCTGTTGTTTATTTCAGGAAACAGAAAAGTGCACCGTTAATGTAATTTTAAGTAGCCCAGTTACGAATATGGAATGAAGGGGTAACATAAAGTTTTCCACTCTGATGTCTCCATTAAGAAGCTCCTCTTTGTGTAAAATACTCCATGGCAAAGTTGCTTCTATTTAAAGTTAGGAGTTTGATCTTGGCTTTGATCTAAAAACCTTTTGATCTTGAAAGAAGGATGGAGTTGTAGTAAAGAGAGGGCAAGGCAGTTTTTTTTTTTTTTTTTTTAAAGAAATGCGATAAAGTTAAAGGGATGGTCAAGACCAGCAAACACAATTGCGACCCGACTCCCTCACATTCCCACCTCTACGTGGTTCATCCAGCTTCTGATGCGGATGGGAAGACAGCCTTTTGGGGGCTAATGGAAACGCTTGAGGGTATCGCACACTTTTATTAATGAAGGAAACTTTCTGCCTATTTATGAAAACAGATTAACTTCAATTTTCATTCTACCCAGTCGCTTTGGGATTCCCTGGGTTTAAGGGCTGTGTGTCCACATGTGCGGCTCCAACTGCGCTTAGCCAGAGCGCGGAGACTCCCGCTTCGCGCCAGCTTAGAGCGGAGCTTGGCTTCACCGAGTTGCTGGCCTCTTCCCTGGGGAGGTCACCTGCCTCCGTCCCGGGTTCCGAAAGGGCCACTACAATACGTCTAGTTAATGGCGTCTAATCCATTCCTGGAGGAAACTCCATTAGGAAAGACCCTTTTTCTTCGCGAAGACCATCAAGGCACTTAGGTTTCTGACCCATAGAGTTTTCAGGCTGACCGCGGCGGTGAGAGAGCATTTCTGGCGAAGCTCTTTCGCCTTTGCGGGCGGGCGAGCGGCATTCCGGCAAGTGCAGCGGCCAGGAAAGATTTTCGCGGGTGTCTAGGGGCCTGCGGGGGGGGGGGAGCTGTGGAAAGTTATGGCGTGTTCGTATGAGTCCCTCCGCGTGTAAGGGGACGCGGACGCGCGGGCGCGGGCAACTCCCGGGAGAGGAGAAATGTTTGTGATGAGAACAATAAACTAAAATGCGCGCCGGGCGCCAAGGGGCGGGAGCAACCTGCGGGGAGGCGGCGCGGCTCCTATACCTTTAAGGCAGGCCCCGCCCCCGCC
>NW_006921592.1:25637375-25683319 GCF_000298275.1 Orycteropus afer afer
CTCCATCCTCACCTACCGCGGGGCGAGGTTCTGGGCCGGCGCGCCGAGTTGGCGGAGGGTGCAGAGAAGGGAGGCCGAGGCCGCTCACGGGATAAACTTGACTGTCCCCTTCCCCCGCAGTCGCTGCAGAGGGAGCGCCAGGCCGGGGCGGAGTGCGGGCTCGTGTGGCAAGTGAGCGCTGAGGTGAGTGCAGCACACCCCAGGCGGCGCGGTCCTCGCGCTCTCCTCCCTTCCCGGGGTGGCGTGTTCCGCGCCACATCTCCGCAGAGGCACCCCAGGCGCCCGAGGGGCGCCCACTCTCGATGGCGAGGAGAGAGATGGCCACTCGTTCGGGGGCTCCGGTGCGCACTGGTGCGCGACGGCAAATCGGGCCCTTGACCGGGGGAGCGGCCGGTGCGAAGGTCACGGCCTCAGCGCGCAGTGGACCTGAGTGCTGCCCCGAGAGCTGCCCTTAACCAGGGCTCCCCATCGGGTGCCCTGCGGGGAGGCGGCCGGGAGAGCCCCCAAAGATGCCTGTAGCTTTCCGCAGGTGAAACCGTGGAAGACGGTGTCGCGAAGTCACTATCACGCCGAGTGGGGACCCTCAGGCCGCGTCTTCTTGTTTAAAACATCCTTATGGTTTTGAATTTCAGGTCACGAAATGGATTCGCGTGAACCGGAGACACAGAAAACGGAAACGAAGGGAGAACGAGGAGGTGTTTGAAAAGGTAGGGGTCCCCAAGAGGGCACTGGTTGGAGTTAGTGATAAATTTCCACTTTTGCTCCTGCGGGTTGGTCACAAGTATAGAATACCACCATTCCTCAAAGTTTTGTTTTTTTTTTTAATTAAATTTACATGGGTAGTTCTATAGAGATACACTGATTGATAATGGTAATGATCATCAACATACTGTGCTTGCTGCATGAAGAATAACCAAGGAATGGAGATTTGTTAATGCATATTAGAGCAGTAGGACTTAATGGATTCCATTATTATATTAGACCAGAAATGATTAGTATTGCAGTGCTAAGGATCCTCAGAAAAAGAAAAAAGTGGTCTGAATAAATTGCCCACGGTACTAAGTTTCTGTATTTGGTTGTGATAGACACCATGACACATTCATGCACCTAGTCATCCCAGAAACAACAGGGAGATGGTGAAATAAATGTCTTACTTTTGGAACACTAAGAGGGATTTTATTTACTGTAAAAGAATGAGAAACTTGTTTTCCTAAATTCAGAGAATTTCAGTATGTTGCTCTGCAGAAGTTTGGACTACCTATTTCCCCATGAAATTGTATTTAGTTAAAATTTGATTTGTCGCTCTAGTAAATATTATGAAATAAGGTAAGTAAGTTGTTGTTTTGTAAGTGACTTTTATTGGAAACTCCTAAAAGGGAATAATATTTTTCTAGTGTTACAGCAGATAAGATTTTTGTTGCTTTGCTTAATTACATTTTACTGTTTTTTGATTCTTGATAGCACCAGGGGATTAAAATAGCAGTGTGTTGTTTTTCTGCTGCTAGAATGTATGATGAATCACTCCTGATTCTGAAGCCAAATTCTTGCTGATAGCATGGCTGCCAACTTCTGTGATGTGTTGCCTTAGTATGGGCATTGCAGTGTCCGAGAATGTGCACAAAGCACATAATAATGAAGGTGATACCAGAGTTTCAGGGTGCATTTAAGGATACCATAAGGCAAAAAATTGGAATAAGAACTGGCCCAGGAATATAGTTGTAGCTAGATGTTCAGTGTGTGAATAGTGGTATCCTCGCCCTTTTATTTTTAAAGAACAGGTGATATACAGCACTTCAGTTAAGCAGTAACAGAAAAACTTCATTCTGAACAGACTTGATTTTTTGGGCCATACTTCAGCATATTATGATAGATTGTGTTTCCTTATTTTTCATGGTTTAGGTGTTTTTAAAATGGTGGTGAGGTGATCAATAAGATCATAAAATACCCAAAAAAGGAAAAAGAATTAGGATTTAGTTGTTGTTACGTGCTGTCAAGTCGAGCCCGACTCATAGTGACCCCTCCTTGGGTTTCCAAGGCTATATCACTGCGGAAGTAGATTGCCCAACCTTCCTTCTGAGGAGTGGCTGGTGGGTTTGAATCACCAGCCTTCTGGTTAGCAGTCAAGTGCCTTAGGCACTATGCTACCAGAGCTCCTAGGGTTTGGTTGGCATTTCAAAAAGTTTTCTAGCTTTTTTTTTTTTTTTTTTAAATCAAACATAAGATTACCCCACCTCATGAGACATCGTGGATAAAAGAACAATTTTTTGTGGATTACTAGGCACCATCACCACCTTTATTCTGAACTAGAAGTAACCATGTTTGTGACACCCACAATCTGACCATCTAATGAGAATGGGAAGAGTGAGGGTGGGGAGGAGTTCACCTTCCAAAAGAAGGGAAGTTCTTCACCAGATTATTTCACTTTGATACAGGCTTTTGTCCTAGGAATCATGGATATGATGCATATATGAATTTTTTTTAGAAAATTTGGGCAGCAGTTTTAAAGAGAACATGAGAATGAAGTAGATTGGGACCAGTATTCAGAACTTCTTTTCCAGCAATGAAATTTATAGCTGACAAGCTTGGAGGGTGGAACTGGTAGGCAGCAAGAAGATGGGAAATTTAAGGGTCATGTCAGTGAATATTCGTCATTAGTCTCTTCAGTCAGTGTCAGATTACCCAATAAGCCAGGTAAGCATGGGCTTACTTGTGCTTGCTTACTAATCTGTAGTGAACAGTTTGACCACATTAAAGGTTCTGCTCCTGGGTATGGCTGTCATCTGTCTCTATCCCAACCACACAGCACCTTCCAAGAGAAAGCCTCTTCAAGTGTACAGTCCCTGACAGAATCAGAGTATCCAGCAGGCAAGGAAAGCATGGGCTTACTTGTGCTTACTTTCTAATCTGTAACGTGAACTGTTTCACATGTTTTTCACCACATTATGTGAAACAGTTTTCGCCACAGATTAATAAGTAAGCACAAGTAGCCCATGCTTATTTTGCTTATTGGATGCTCTGCCCCAGCAGTCTATTCCTTACTCTAAGCAGCACCATCTGATTCTTTTGCCCATTGTTTTGCCTCTGCCACACCTAGGAGAGAGGGTTTGGAGCTAGCTGAGGCACAGCATGTGAAGTTTTCAAGGGCAAGGTGTAAAGGAGTGAAATCCTTAACCAAGGACTTTAGAACAGTATTCTCAGAAGCACAGACGGTATCTTGAGGTTGGTCGTAGGTAGAGATGACTCCCTGTTGCCCAAGTGTCTGTTACAAAATATCCAGGGAGTTTTGTGTGGTTATTAGTATTCCATCAACAGAGGTCATATGTTAACCTTTTGCTAGGCTTTGAACCTGTTATTAGTGGGAATCTAGGTGGTTAACTTACTATTTTTGTCTATTAAACGGTTTTTCTAATGTCTGCCTCAGCCATACCACAAGTAGAAGCAATTTATTCAATCTTTCCTTTCTCAGGCATCAACCATTATTTTTCTACTATTCTAAAATAAAATACGATATTTTCTACTTTTATTCATTTTGGATTACTGTGAGAGAATGAAATGAATTTTAGTCGGTCATTTAGGTGTGTTGTTGTTGTTATGTGCCATCGAGTCGGACCTGACTCATAGCGACTCCTCCTTGGGTTTCTGAGGTGGTATCTCTATGGAAGTAGATTGCCCAACCTTCCTTCCGAGGAGTGGCTGGTGGGTTTGAACCGCCAGCCTTCTGGTTAGCAGTCAGGCACCTTAGACACCATGCTACCAGAGCTCCCGTTTTAAGTATAGTCCTTGCTTTTATTTGCCTGCTTTCTTTTCCTTGCCCTGTTCCTCCACCCCCTGCTGCCTTTATTCAGCCTCACCATACTGTACCCCCAAGTCTCTGTCTACATCTTTTGGCCTCTCTCAGGATTCACCATGGAGGAGTTAGCTTATCTTTTTTCTTCGGGAGGGTACTTTTACTGAATTGTGGAAAACAAAACCTTCTGCCCTCCTGAGAATGGAAAACAGCAGAGTGAAAGACCAGAATCTGAAAATGGGCATTGGGCAAGGAATTATACGTAAAGAATGTAATCTTACAGGAGATATTTGTTTTCCCCCTTAAAGGAAATCTCGAAGGTGCTTAAGTGGTAGGCACAGCCTGCTATAACTTGAAATACTAGTTGAGTTTTTCAGTGAACTCAGAAGAGGAAGCAAAACAAACTTACCCTGTGCTCTGCTGTGGGTTAAAATAACGAATAATGAAATCAAGTCCGTAGGGTGAGTGAAATGCACCACCCAGAGAAATCATTGGAAAGGCTCGGCTTTCCTCTCCCGGCCTTTTCCACTCTCTGCTCTGTCATCTGCCCCCAAGTCGCTGTACTGTTTTCTCGGCTATCTTAACAGCTTTCATTTCTTATCTTTCTGAGGATGTGTAATTCTCCATGAATCTTCTCATACAGTCTCTGACACTTACTACTGTTTTTTTTTAAATAATAATTTATTGTGTTTTCAGTGAAAGTTTACACAGCAAGTTAGGTTCCCATTTAACCATTACTACACACATTGTTCAAAGACATTGGTTACATCTTGACGATGTTTTAACATTTTCTTTAATTCCCTTTTGGATGTTTAGCTTTGACACTTATTTCCATTTTATTTGATCTTTATATTTTAGCCCTCTTTTCACTGGTAAAGCAGAACTCTTCTATACCTTCTTTTTTTTGCTTTATTTTCTTCATTTTAAACTAGGTATTTTTTTCTTTATCTTCTGAGATTCTCCCTTTTTAATTGTTTCAAGGTATTTTTTACTTCAAATAATTTTTGCAGCGGAAGAGCAGGGGTAACATGAACAACTACACAAAGAACACTTAGGAGGAATGGATCAGTAAGCTCTGCAAGGAGTAGACTGAACAATGTGATTATGGTTTTCTTGAATCATGTTAAGAGATTTTACTAAATGGCTATTGGTTTGGGAAGAAAGACACAATTATTTTTCTTTTTTTCCTGCTTTTATCTTTAATTAATTCAAAGGTAAACAAATTGTGCATCACAAAGATAAAGACTGATAGAAACTTTTCTGAGTTCTAATGATACTTTTATCAGCATTCTAAGGATTATAGTATATTGTAAAATAATATTTTATGGAGTAGTAGATTTGGGGAAAATAAGAAAATGAGGTATGACTTCTTTGTAAGAAAATAATTTCATTTTCAGATTCAAAAGAAACATTCTTAGTTTAGGTATATCTGATAACATGCAGAGAACAAACTTTAAAATACTGATTTCTGATCACTGTAAGTATATATGATAGAAGTATTCTTTGGCTAGCCTTAAAAACATTGAAAATCCCATAGTGCTAAAGTTGTCTGATACTAACAAGAGATCCTTTATGTGCATGGTTTGTTCCAAGTGAGCGGTCTGGGTAAGGATGAAGTGGCCTGGCCTCTGTTACAATTAGTCACAACGAACAGGAGGTGCCGATGGTTTCCAACAGCAGTACTCTTTAAGGTTGACTTTATTTATTTTTTTTTGTCAGAGCTCTTTAGCATAAAATTTATGGAAAATTTCCTTGAAATATCAAGAGGGAAACAAAGAAATCTAGAAAAGTAGTCATGAAAGTGTATACTTTATAGTATTTAGTTGGGAATTGACTCAATGGCAGTGACTTTGGTTTGATTTATTTTAATTGGAATTGGAAAGGAGCTCTTGGTAATGCAGTGGTTAAGTGCTCGGCTGCTAACTGAAAGGTTGGTGTTTTGAATCCACCAGCTGCTCTGTGGGAGAAAGAAGTCGCAATCTGCCTCTGTAAAGATTACGGCCTTGGAAACCCTGTGGGGGCGGTTCTACTCTGTTCTGTAGGGTTACTATGAGTCGGAATCAAATCCACAGCAACAGGTTTGTTTTCAGGTATTTTAATCAGAGTTAAATGATAAATTCTGTTTTCTGAATCTTTCAGAAAAAGTACTGAAATTATTTCCTTTGTGATAGTATGCTTCCTAAATTCTAGAGCATTTTCATTATTTTGTCTTTTTTTCACACACTTGACTCTGACTACGGTCAATAGTAATCTTGGTTTAATTAGTAATTCACAGAAGATTTTTGAAATTGTATGTAAAACCTAACTTGGTTTATGCATGTTCAGTGTTTATTGCTTCTTTTAAAATTCTGTACATTGAGAGAATACTTTCGTAATCCTAACATAAGGAAATTTAAAATTACAAACCTAGGTACACATATTAAACTTTTAGCGAAGTGCTTTATTGCTGTGTTTATCTTTTGTGACAAAGGCCTATTTTATATTCATGATAAATTCATGATGTATTCATGATTTCTGGAACTCACTATTTCATAATAGTAAAACTTAGACATGCCTTGCTCATGAATTCATAAGAGAAGATAGAGACTGTTAAGTTTGACACTCTGGAGCCATCAGGACACAGAGCCTAGCAGAAGCACAAGATGAGTTCAGGGACTGTGGAACTAAGGTCCCTTCACTTTTTAGGAACTACCAGGCATTTGGCTAACTGGTAGCCATGGGCAGCGGCTTTTACACAACTGAGGCAATGTTCACTTTGCCTAGGTTCCCGAGCATTGGCGCCCTGGCCTCTTTTCTAGGGTGCTGCTGCACTGTGAGAATTTATAACTAGTCCACATTTATATAGCCATAATCTCTTACAATAGCTTCATTGATACTTGATTTCCATAGAAAAGCTTTATGGATTCTGAGTCACAGCTCTTGAGGCGAGGCCCCCCCCCCTCCTTATCTGTGAGTGGCTTTTGTGTCCTGTGTTGTACTGATTGTGCCTTTGGATGACAGCTTACTTGAGTGATGGGGGAGGCAGAGTAATTATTATAAGTAATTGCAAAGGAACTAAACAAAATGGGTAATTACAGAGCCCTTAATATGCAATTCGTTATTTTATAACTGGAATATTTGGTACTGGCTCTTTAAGTTTCTTAGTCTTATTTGTGAGTCTCCCTTTTTCTTTTTTTGTAAATCCTTAACAAATACATTAATTTATTAAATTCTCTGTACTCAGGTCTTAAGTTAGATCAAGTTTCACAAGAGCTTGACTTTTTCATCTTTTTTTTTTTTTTAAAGCTGGACCAAGGAAGAATTGCTTGTAAAGTAAAATGTAGTTTGGTAGTCTCAGGAAGGAAATTGGATCTGTATAATTTCATACCATTACATTTCCATCTCTTCTGTAAATTTATTTTTTTAAGACTCTACAGTTTTAAAAAAAATGTTCTGAAAATTCTGAGTGTACTAAAATTCCTTCCTGTTTTCATGAAGCATAACAGGGAAAATTACAGTCATCCACTTCCCCTCGTGTACTTATTCACATATTTTGAGAAGAATCTTTGAATGGAACTATTAATATAATAATAGCTAACACTTGCCATGCGTCAAGCACGGTTGTAAGTGCTTTACATGTATCACCTTACATAGATGTGCCTTTAAAGTAGTGTCAGAAACCAGCAGTATACTTTTAGGATGTTGTGTTGTTGTTAGGTGCCGTTGAGCTGGTTCATTAGGATATTGTACACTGCATCAAACTCTTTGAAAGTGGATAAGATATAACCAAGTCCATTCATTGTTGTAGAAAAGAATGTGTTGGGCAAGATTTTTAAATTCTTTTTAACCAGCATATTAACAACCTTGGACCACCAGCATAAAGCCGCCATTTCTAAATTAGGAAAATCTCAACCAGCATGTATTTTGAAAACACTTGAAAGTGTGTGGATAATTACACGAATGTTGATTTTAGCAGGTTTGACGCCAGCAGCCATCAACTCTTCTGTGCCATGAAAGATTAAAACCGTTTTAATATGAAACATAAGCGTTCTTCTGGAAAGAGAGGCAGGGGGAGAAGAATGTCATGGATTTTTAGTTACTTTTATAGGAAGCATTAGCTGCATTCCTGTGACAATGCTTTATTTGGCAATCATTCTCCTCTTAGGCATTTTAATGAGCTGCTGTTTTGTGCCTGGTATCATATGGCACTAATAAGATGCACTATTTTAGTAGCACCTACTGGTGTCAGTATAGTTTAGGGCCTGTCATTATTTCCATTAATCTCCTATTTTAGGAGGCTGACTCTAGCATACAGTCTTGAGTCCGGCAAGTGTACACTTACTTAAAATTAAGTCTGAGTCTCTGTACTCAAGAAAAGGTATATACTCAAGCTTTGTATTCCTAATACTTAGAAAAGGATCTGTTCCTTTGTAGTCTCTTAAATAAGTATTTTTGGAATGAATAAAATGAATGAATCCCATAAATAGCACTTACCTTCTAAACTCACACCTGGCTCTTCTTTTTTTTTTTTTTTAACTGTCCAGGTTTTTATTTAATTATTGTGTATTTTAATGACAAGAGAAACTGCATTTGGTAGGGTTTTCCTGGCTTTATCGTGGGTTATCTCTTTCATCTCTTCTATAAAGTTAGGTTAGAGCCAGGAAGACATGAGACCGGTCCTAATTCTGATATCTGGTTATGTGCCCCCTGAGTTAGTCACTTCCATTTTTCTACAAATTCATTTTCATTTTATCTACAAATCTTTTTATTTAATAGGCCAGTTAAACCCATTTACATTAATTGATAAAATCAATCTCTTTGGTCTCTATTCTGTCATAGAGTTGTCTGATATATATTTGTACTTTCTATCTTTTCTCCATGTTTTGGTATATAGGAAAGCTTGTATTTTTGTGCTAATGGTTGCTTTTATATTTCCAATTTTTTTTTTTCTTCTTGCTCTTGGATATTGATTGCTTTCAGTGAGCAGCAGTGAGACTAGATACTAACCTTCCTTGCCCTCCCTTCTTTCTCTCCCATTGTCTGACTTGTACTCTTTTAACTTCCAAATACCTGTAAGACAGTCAACAAACTTGCAATATTTTTCATTTAATCTTTCTGTTCTCCCCCTTTTGATAGTTGTACTTTATCTCTGATGTCCAAACATAAAGACATTCTATATTACACTTCATTCTTTCTAAAATCACTTAGTTTTAATTCTACACGTAAATCTATATTCATTATTCTTCATCTGTCCTTATATTGATGTCTTGTCAGTCATTTTGGTTTTCTGAATCTAGTTCTCTAGTAGAGTTCTTCAGAAGAGCTTGTGGCAACTGTATTCCCTGAGTTCTTGTATGTTTATAGTTTGTGCCCATGATGCATGAAGGTTGGTTCATACAATCCTTGACTCATATTTTCTTTATTTAAGTATCTTAAATATGTGACTCAGTTGTCTTCTTGCATAAACTCTTGCTGTTAGCAAATCTGATGCAGGTCTCATTTCCTTTTCTTCTGGAAGCCCAGACTTTATTTAAATTCCAATAATTTTACTACAGCATGTTTCATTGTGTGTCTATTTTCCCACCTGGTTTTTGAGCCTTATTTTCCTCATTTAAAAAATGAGAATAATGATCATTTTTTTTGCCTGCTCACAGAGTGGTTTTGAAGACCGAATAAGATACTGAATATAATGTGGTTTGAATTTAATATTTTATTCTCTTGTTGCCCTTTAAGGATCCTTGTTATTAAGAACTTTAAAATTTAGAGTATCTTATTTTACAGATGAGCAAATTGGCTTGATTTGATTTCATATTTGTGAGAAATCTCAAATGGATGCTCAGTGGAGTCTTTGGTCACTATCATCCCTTTAAATAAACTTTTCATGACTCCATCTGGTAAAGGAGCTCTCTGCACCCACTCATAGTGGCTTACTGGACTAAAAAGTGGTGGTGCTTTTGAGAACATCTCATCTAGAAAATTCTGTCTTCTTTTTATTGTCCTCACACTCTTCTTTCTCGTATGCTAGTTTCCCGAATGAAACTGTTTACATGATCTTAGTTTATAGAGGTGTAGTTTGCAGTGAGTCAGAGTAAACTCAGCAACACACCAACACACAGAAAAAATTAAAGTTCTCTACATTTCAGATGATGAGGAAGGCTGAAAACCCAAGTCAGTCCAATCAGCCAACACATTTTCCTACATTTGTTGTGAGTAAGGTCTTATATAAGAAACTGCTTGGAATACCAAAGAAACACCAGATGTCATGTCTGGCCATGGGAAGATAAAACACACAATATATCAAAGATCACTTACAAAGCAGCATGTGATAAATAAATCCAAACCAGTGTAGTATAAACTAAGGATATGAATATATGGTGCATTTCACCTGAGGCTACCCTGGACTAGAGTTTCCATGCCTGGGCCTTGTTTTGATAAAGCAGCCCGTTACACGTGCAGCCTGAAAGTTACAGTGGGAAATTGGGTAATTGAGTTAACTGAATCCATTTCAATGCTTTTACCTGATATGTAAGCACAGATAGAGGTTTGACTGACGTCCATATAAATAGTGTTAGTGTCTTTATTTGAATATGTGATTTTTGTTTAAAAATAGTAAATTCATCTGTGTTTTGCAAATAAGACTGGAACCCATGATAGAAATTCTGCTGACACTTATGAATCAGGATGGTTTAGAAACTCAGGGCTAGAAATGTAATACTGTCTATAATTCCATGTATAACATTTTAAAAAAAACAAAAACTAAGTCGATTTCAACTATAGTGACCCCTTCCTTGGGTTTCCAAGGTAGTATCTCTATGGAAGTAGATTGCCCAATCTTCCTTCTGAGGAGTGGCTGGTGGCTTTGAACCGTCAGCCTTTTGGTTAGCACTCAGATGCCTTAGGCACTATGCCACCTTATTTAAACAAATTATTTACTAACCATTCATGGCATACCTTCAACATTTTCAAGACTGTAGGTAAGGAATGGGCAATACAGAGATGAATAGGAAGTAGTCCTCCAAGTGTTTATAGTTGAGATGTGAAAGAAACTATATAGAGTAGAAAACACAGTTGAATCAGACTTATATCAGAGGTGCAAGAGCATTTTGGATCTCTGTTAAAAAAGATGTCATCACTTTGGGCTGTTTTTATTATCCACAAGCCTTGTCCAGGCTGATACAATACAGATTTTTTTTCCTGTACATTCAACCTTTGTTATTTTGTAGAATTGAGGCTACCATTATTTCTGTTACCAAAATCCAGATTGTCTTTGCAAGCACATACTCAACGATATAATTAGTATTTGTCTGTGGCTCAGTAGTCTGAATCAAAAGTTGTTCAACAAGTTTAAAACCAGTTGCTATCAGGTTGATTTAGACTCAAGGTGATCACATATGTTTAGGCCACCTCTAAACTTGGGGGTGTAAGGTTTTTTCTAGCCTATTTTACTCTTACGCATTCTTTAATATTTTTGCCCCTTTATTTGCATTGGTATATTTGTGGGGTTTTTTTCCTCTCCTTCTAGACATTGGTTTCAAGATAAAGTGAGAAATGAAAATGTTTCAGAATTAAGGCCAAAGTGTGTGTGTGGGGAGAGGGGGTGGGTAATCAATTAACAGTGATTTTAAAGGTCCAGAGCTTTTCAGAGTTCTTCTCTCTATAATTTTTGGATGTTGTGTTCTCTTGTTAAAAGGTATTCTACGTATTTTCGGAATCTCAGAGCATGACCTCTCTTCTTTAAAAAGTATCTTAAAAGTAGTTATACATGCCTTTCATCTTCCTGATGATGAGAATAAATGGACTTGTTAAGTGGCCCATGTAAATATATATATCTAAGTCACTTACCATTAAACCAAACCAAACTCACTGACTGCTGTTGAGTCAAATCTGACTCATAGCGACCCCTCCTTGGGTTTCCAGGTGGTATCTCTACAGAAGTAGATTGCCCAACCTTCCTTCCGAGGAGTGGCTGGTGGGTGTGAACCACCAGCCTTCTGGTTAGCAGTCGAATGCCTTAGACACTACACCACCAGAGCTCCTCGCTTAGCATTATATATATCTTTTTATAAAACAAGAGAAGTTGGCTTCTCAGAGCCTAAGTTCTGAACCATACATATACCTGTGAAGATTTAGATTTTTATATATATGTGAAAACAAACTGGTATGTAATAATTTATAGCAAGGAAGCCCTAAGAAATGGGAGGCAGGGGAGGAATGGTCTCAGAATGTGTGTTGTTACCTTTCTGGCATTTTCATAGACAAGGCAACAATAGTAATTGTACGTGGCCTAGTTTATAACTGAATGGTGTAAAGCTGGTGCTATTAGTTTTCGGTGGCAATTTTCCATCTTTTGTTTGGTGTCTAAGAAGAGGAAAAGGAGGAATAGCATGAGATGTTAAAGAGAAATGGCAGAACAAATGTGGAAGAGAAATAGAATGGGACTCTGGGTTCTTTTCACTATGTAGTTTGGCTTCTGGTTTTTCCTCAAGTGTGCACACACATACACTTTGGTTTTCGGTATCAGAAGGTACACTTTTAACATTTTTCCTGACAATAAAGGTTAAGGGTACTGAGTGCTCCTGTAGACAACATAAGATAGAAGAGTCTCTCTCTTAACATCTTTATTGAGTTAAAAGCCATATATGCTTTAAATGCCCTAAAATTCACCCAGGTACAGTTCTTTTAGTTTTCAGAAACACTTGTGCAGTTATCACCACAATTCAATTTTAGGCAATTTTCACCCAAAAAGTTTCTTGTGCCCGTTGGTAGCCAGTCAGTCCCTGACTTTACTGGCAGCCACAGCAAACATCAACCTGCCTTCTGTCTTTATAGTTTTGCTTTTTATAGAAATTTTATATAAACAGCATCATACACTATGTGGTCTTTTGGATCTGGCCTTTTTCCTTTAGTGCGAGTTTTTTGGCGGTTCCTCAGTATCAGTAGTTTGTTCTTTTTTATTGCTGAGTTGTATCCCATTGTATGGATTTACTGTACTTTTGCTTATCTATTTACCAGTTGACAGACATTTGGATTTTTTGAAATTTTTTGCTGTTAGGAATGCTTCCATAAATAATAAAGTAAATAAAATAAATATAACTGTCTTTGTAGACATATGTTTTTATTTCTTTTGGGTAGACACCTAATACTTGATTAAAGGCAAAAGATAGTGGCTGGGACATATAGTAAGTGTGTGCTTAACTTTTTGAGAAACTACTAAACTGTTTTTCCAAGTAGCTGTACCATTTTACATCCCCACCAGCAATATTTAAAGTTTCCACTTTTTCCACATCCACATCAGCACTTTTTTTAAAAAGCATTTTACTGTACTTCAGGTAAAATTTACATAGTATATTAGTTTCCCAGTTAGTAGTTCATACATAAATTGTTGGTTGCAATCCCCGCAGTGTGTCAACACTTGTACTATATCCTCCCTGGGTTCTCAGTTTCCATTCATCTGGTTTCCTTTCCCTTCCCTGTCTTTTCATCTTTGGTTTCAGTCAGATATAGTGCTTTAGGTTTCATATACTTGATTGCTCTGAAAAGCACATTCTTCATGGGTGTTATTGTTTGTTTCATAGACCCGTCTAGTATTTGTCTGAAAGATTGCCTCTGGGAGTGTGCTCAGTTTCATGTTAGAAGGTTGTCATAGGGCAATAGCCTCTGGGGTTCCTCTAGTGTCTTTCAGACCAGTCTAAACCAAAAGCAAACCCAGTGCCATCTAGCTGATTCTGACTCATGGTGGCCCCTATTGGGTTTCCAAGGCTGTAAATCTTTATGGAAGTAGATTGCCTCATCTTCTTCCTGCAGTGCAGCTGGTGAGTTTGAATCGCTGACCTTCTGGTTAGCAGCCAAATGCCTTACCCAACTATACTGCCAGAGGGCCTTTTCAGACCAGCAGGTCTGGTCTTTTTTTTTTTTAGTTTGAATTTTGTTCTACATTTTTTGTTCATTCTCACCAGGACCTTCTATTGTGGTCTTGGTCAGAGTGGTTGGTCGTGGTAGCCAGGCACCATCTAGTTCTTCTGGTCCAGAGGAGGCTGTGGTTCAGGTGGGCCATTAGTCCTTTGGACCTAATTACTTCCCTGAGTCTTCATTTCTTTTTCTTTCTCCTTTGCTCCAGATAGGAAGAGACTAGTAATTGCTTTTTAGAGGTCTGCTCATTAGTCTTTTTGATGTTAGCCATTCTAGTGAGTGTGAACCATGTTTCTTATACTTACTGCTGTTATCATGCAAGAGGATCTGAAAGTGTCTGATATTCTAATCACTGTTTTGTCTTCCATCTTAACTGTTTTGTCTTCCATCTTAGCTCAGAAGATGGTGGCCCAGTTAGTGGAAAATCTAAATGTCTCACTCAAGATCCCCAAATGAATCACTGAACCTAGAGAGTTGTAGCAACCTGCTTTTGTTCAGACTCTTAACCTGTGGTGATTCAGGATCCTCTGTGTCCTTACAGCATTGTTAGGTTTGACTTTCCTTTTAGTTTTTAGCAATGATCTGTTTTTATGCTGTCTGGAATTTGGTATGATGAAATCCAGTGTGTTTTCTGCAAATGAATACTGGTTTTCTTCACTGTGCTCCTTAGCTATAGGATATTGGTCTTGGATTGCCCAGAAATGCTTTCCAAAGCTGGCCCTTTGTTTACTGTGCAGCCACGTGTCATCTGGACAATCGTGCTGACACTTGCCTCATCAGAGCCTGTGGGAGTTAACTGAGGTGACTTAGCTAAAGTAACTGACACTTAATATGTAATGTATTTTAGAGCTCCCTCTTTGAGAAAGATTGTGAAAGATTGATTATCTTGATGGTATGTGAGTAGTAATACCATTCGTTTATCTCACCCATGCTAGTGAGACAGAAAGCACTCCTGAGTTTACGTATATAAAAAAAAAAATAATGCCTTGGTTTCTTCAGTGTTTGCTGGGCAGCAGCAAATATAGCAGTACTTTTACTGTTTATATGTTCTGTATCATCTTTTGGCTTTATTCAAGAACACTGGTTCTGTTTCTCAGAGCTACTGCATCATTTTGTTTTCATTGTTGCAACCTTTTTTTCTCTTTAGTTTGTTCTCTATAGTAGAATAAATTGTCCTTTTTCCTGTTCCAGTTTAGAAGTTCCCAAAGTGTTCTTCAGGGTGATGATAAGATTTGTTGTCTAGCAAAACTATTTTGGATCTTCTTGTAATCAATAAGTGATTGCTGCTGTTTCTTTCAGCCAAACTATTTTCAAGTTCATTTGGAGGCTGGTGGAGCTTGTACAGATACCCAGCTAATCAGTGGCCTTTCATATTGGGCATATTTTCTCCTGCATTATGACTTTGTGGTATATTTCCTGTCAAAGGAAAGGTGTCAGCTGCCTCTGTTATCTTTTTTCTTTCTTTTTTTTTTTGGGGGGTGTGTGTGTGTGTGTGTGTGTGTGGAGAGAGAGAGAGAAAGAGAGGGGGGAGCTCTGGTGACATAGTACCTAAGACATTTGACTGCTAACCAGAAGGCTGCTGGTTCAAACTCACCAGCCACTCCTTGGAAGGAGGAAACTGGGCAATCTACTTCCATAGAGATACCTCCTCAGAAACCCAAGGAGGGGTTGAATTGTCGCTATGAGTTGAATTGACTCAACGACAATGAATTTTATAGGGTCACTATCAGTCGGGATTGACTCAGTGGCAGTGAGTTTGGGTTCAGGAACCTTACTGAATTGCAAATTTATATTTAAGTGAAGTTTTTCTAGTCTGTCTGGCTTGATTATTTGTGTACAGTCCAAATAAAATCATCCATACTCCCCAAAACAATGTTGATAAAGCTAATACCAAACTTGGATCATGGAAGTTTTAATTACTCAAAACTGTGTACAGGGCAAATGGTTTAGGAAAAAAAGCTGCTTGTATTTTCTCTGGAACATGGCTGATAGATACAGAAGAATCATGGACAAAATGGACAGTGAAGAGAAAAGGTAGGTACTAAACTTCTAGAAGGCGCCTCCTCTGTCTTCCTCCCAGGAGAATGAAAAGTGTTGGAGAGAAAGCTCAAAATGGCATGCATGGGTTGATAATCCTGGTATCGTCTGGGTTTTTGTTGAGATTAAGTCATTGACTTGGTCAACAATAGCATTACCTAGTCATAAAACACCAGATTATCATAAGCAAATCTAAATAATGCTGAAGTATTTTCCTACAGAGGATTACTGATGAACCAGTGTGCATGTATAGCTGATGGACCAGTGTGCAGGCAAACATGCACTCACCCACCCACACACACACTTTATCTGTTTAATCTGCCTTTGGCATCTCAGCAGGGAGGCTTGGGCTGAGGCCTGCTGTGTGACCACAGTCTCCCATGTTGGACTAAAGCTACAGGCGCTATTTCCAGAGCTGGCACAGTCTGCATCTGACTCTGACTCACAGTCTAACTGACGCCTTAGCTCTTTGAGAATTGCCCTGTGTATAATGCAAAGTCATTGTCATCATGAGCCATCCTTGGGAGAGGCTCAGTGGAAAAAATGAAGGTAGAGCAAACTAGGCTCCAGAAAAGAAGGGGAAAAATAAATTAGTTTTGCTTGACTTCATAAGCGTTCTTGATGGAGTGGAAGATAATAGAGGAAGGGGTCTAACTTGTTGCTACAGGACCTCCAGTCATGTTTGAATCCATAAATAGGAGGGAGAAGGAGAGTGCAATAATCAGTGATTCTTACACGATTTGAACATGGAGTCATAATTAAACTTTTATTTTTGTAATGAAACCTGTTTTGAGATAATGGACTACTACAGAGAAGAGAGAAAGAGAGAGAATGATTATGTGTGAACGTCAGTATTCTTGTTCCTTGTTTTCAAAATGATCTTCCATGTGCATCCAGAGGGTAAGGCACACTCAATTGCATGAGTATTAAAAACTGAAGTATTGTTATGGTATTCTTGGGAACTCTGGTGGCATAGTACCTAAGGCATTTGACTGCTAACTAGAAGACTGGTGGTTCAAACCCACTGGCCACTGGTCAGAAGGAAGATTGGGCAATCTACTTCTGTAGAGATACCACCTTGGAAACCCCAGGGGCGGTCACTATGAGTTGGGATCGACTCAACGACAGTGGGGCTTTTTCTTGTGAAAAACTGCTACCAACATATTTGGAAATCTTTTACATTTTTTAATACAGTTAATTGCAGTAAACCTTAATATATTAGAAACAATTAAAATAAAGTGGCTATTTGTACAATAGCTCAGTAGAACGAGTTCAACTGTAGAGAATATTTTACTTCCCAGGCAGTTTTCTGAATCTAGTTTTCTAGTTTTAGCAAGAGAAATGTTCATCTGTTGTGGATGATCACTTTTTCCCCTTTTTCCCAGACCATGTGTGGTTCCCATTAACTTCTCTCCACCGAGCTTTGGAGATGGACACAATTAATTACTGTGGGGCATCTGTGCTGTAGAATTAAAGTGTTAAGCCACATTTTTTCCTTACTTTAGTCCTTGATGACATGGAATTCATAGTCTGACAGATTGGTATCCCACCATCACTCCCTACTAGCTTTTCTACCTTAAATAAGTTAACCTCTTTCTCCTATCTATAAGATACAGTCACTGTGAAGCATTTAGCAGAGTTGTTGTTGTTGTTAGGTGCCATCAAGTCAGCTCTGACTCATAGTGACCCTACGTACAACAGAACAAAACACTGCCCAGTCCTGGACCAGTCTCACAATCCTTGCTACACCTGATCCCGTCATTGCAGCCAGTATGTCAATCCATCTCTTTGAGGGCCTTCCCCATTTTCATTGACCCTCCACTTTGCCAAGCATGATAATCCTTGTCCAGGGAATGGTCCATTCTGACAGCATGAGCAAAGTAGTTAAGATGAAGTCTGGCCATTCTTGCTTCCAAGGAGCATTCCAGCTGTACTTCCTCCAGGACAGATTTGTTAGTTCTTCTGGTAGTCCATGGTACTTTCAGTATTCTTGCGCCAACACCACAGCTCAAAAGCATCAACTCTTCTTTGGTCTTCCTTACTCATTGTCCAGCTCTCACATGTATATGAGGTGATTGAAAATGCCGTGGCTTGGATTAGGCTCAGCTTCGTCTTCAAAGAGATATCTTTGCTCTTCAGCACTTGAAAGAGGTCTTTTGCAGCAGATTTACCCAATGCAATATGTTGTCTGATGTCTTGACTGCTGCTTCCATGGGTGTTGGTTGTGGAGCCAAGTCATATGAAGTTTTTAACAACTTCAATCTTTTCTCCATGTATCATGATGCTGCCCACTGCTCTAGTTGTGAGGACTTGCGTTTTATGTTGAGATGTAATCCATACCACAGAGTGTAGTCTTTAATCTTCATCAGTAAGTGCTTCAAGTCATCCTCACTTTGAGCAAATGAAGTTGTGTCTTTTGCATATCACAGGTTGTTAATGAGTCTTCCTCCAATCCTGATGCCTCAAGCTTTTTCATATAGTCCAGCTTCTCAGATTATTTGCTCAGCATACAGATTGAGTAAGTGTGGTGAAAGGATACAGCCCTGACACACTCCCTTCCTGATTTTAAACCATGCAGTATCCCCTTGTTCTGTTTTAATGACAGCTTCCTCATCCATGTACAGGTTCCTCTTGAGCACAATTAAGTGTTATAGAATTCCCATTCTTCTCAAAGTTATCCATAATTTGTTAGGATCTAGACAATAGAATGCTTTTGCATAGTCAATAAAACACAAGTAAACATCATTCTGATATTCTTTGCTTTCAGCCAAGATCCATCTGACATCAGCAATTATATCCCTCGTTCCACGTCCCCTTCTGACTCCAGCTTGTGTTTTTGAAAGTTTTCTGTCAATACACTATTGCAACCTTTTCTGAATTATCTTCAGCAAGATTTTACTTGTGTGTGGTATTAATGATACTATTTGATGATTTCCACATTCTGTGGAATGGGTACAAGTATTAGCAAAGTAATTACTCAAAAATAGTAGTTATAGTGTTATTGGTAATGGGCTTTTCCTATACCATTTTTGTTGTTGTTGTTATGTGCCATTGAGTCGGCCCCGACTCATAGCGATCCCTCCTTGAGTTTCAGAGGCAGTATCACTGTGGAAGTAGATTGCCCAACCTTCCTTCCAAGGAGTGACTGGTGGGTTTGAACCGCCAGCCTTCTGGTTAGCAGTCAAGTGCCTTAGGCATTATGCTACCAGAGCTCCCTTTTTATAAAATTTGTCATGTGTTGAGTGGTATATTAGGACTAGAAGAAGCCCTAAGAACCAGTAAGGTATACCATGAAACATAGCTTCTTGAAGAGTGGCCATGAAAGCATATGTTTGAACCGTCAGTGTGAAGTGGTCCTGCTGAAGTGCCCCCAGTGTTCAGACCATGAGGGAGCCCAATGACTTCTCTGGCAGGTCCCCAGCCATACCAGGAGGTACACTTGTCTCCCCGGATGACCCAGAATGCTGGCTGTGGGGACCATAGCCACAGGCTTACATCATCGTATGGTCTGTTGGAAGTTTCCTCTAGGCGCCTCCACAGAGGTTTTTAGTTAAACTGGAGACTGTGTTATTGATTTGGTTTTCTATTCAGGTCTTAATTAAAGTGATCTCGGTTTGCAAAAGGTCTAGTTATCTAGAGATACAGTGCTTGCTGGTGTTCTGAGCATTAAAGAATTCCAGTAAGCTTTCAAAAACAAGTGTTGCAAATTGTTTTTCCCCCCAGCAAGTATAGAGGTCTGAGTTTCTAATAACTATTATCCTTACATAGAATTGGCTCACAGTTGTTAGTAAGTTTCCCTAAGCACTTGCTAACAGAAAACCACTTAGATTCTGAAGAGAAGTGGACTCAGTGTTTGTCTCAACTATGATACATTATACATGATTTAAAAAGGCTTCTCAGAGTGTCCGTACTGAAGGATCAATATTTTTTAGAAGGAAATCTTTATAGGTAAGCCATAACATTACTTGATCATCAGACATCATTTTCAAGTAGTTAAAAAGGTCACTGGACAAAACCCTCTGGACTGACTTTGGTTTCTTAATTGCTCAGTATTGAAACTCCACATGCTCTATAAATTATGAGCAGGCTTGAATTTTTTATGGGGAAAGAAATTATTTTTATGCAGGATAATTGTCAAGTGAAATGCTGTATTACTAAGCCAGCTCTATCAGGCTGTGCGGATTGCAACTTTTACTTCCCGAATCCCTACTTTTCTCTTCTGAAGTAGAAAGAAAGTGGGATGAGAACAAGGGAGTACACCATGAGAAAATACCACTGCTTGTTTTCACTAGTCCTTCATGTTCTTGACATGTTCTTGGCATATTCTTACCTCTGTTTACAGAGAGCAGTAGTTCAGATGCAGTCTCACACTGCAGTTGGACAGTGTTGGCCACGCTCTGTGTTGTTGTGTGCCATCAAGTTGGATCCGACTCATAGCAATCTCTCCTTGGATTTCCGAGGTGGCATTACTACAGAAGTAGATTGCCCAACCTTCCTTCCAGGAGTGGCTGGAGGGTTTGAACCGCCAGCCTTCTGGTTAGCAGTCAAGTGACTTAGCACTATGGTGCCAGTGCTCCCTGGCCATGCTCTAGAATGATCTTAAAATGAACTGGCCATTTTCTCCCAGGCAGTGCTACTTTACATCTCCATCAGCAGTGAAAGCAACTTTAAAGACTTAATAGGCTGCCACGAGAAGCATCATGTGGCCTATAGTCACAGTAGTTTCCAGACATGGTATTTGTGTGACCCTAACATGGGTTATGGTCATTCCCTGCCCTGGACCCTGAAGGAGATGATTATATCATCCTTTTGGCATGAGCATGTGACTCATCATAGCAACCCATCCCTGTACACCCACTTTGTTGCCCGTATGTTGTCTCTGAGCAAAGGGAAACTGTAGGAAGGGAAAAGTTTTATTGCTTTCTTTTCAAAATAGAGGAAATACTCAGGAGGGTGGTGGGAGAGGAGGCGATAAATATAGCATTTCCGTCTTCCTGCCTGTTCTCTTTCCAGAGCATTTTTCAGAAGATGGATTTTTGTCCTATCAACTTCAACTAAAAATAATTCCATACTGTTTCTATCAGATTGACCCTGTTATCATTTAGCTACTTAGTTTTCCCATTCAGAATTATTGTCTAGGGAGTTACTTATAAGATGGTCCTGAGATGCTTGTCTTTTGGACTTGCCCATGTGCTGCAGTCTTGCCAAGTGGGAACTCGTGAGCAAGTGGCAGAGGCCATCCTTGTGTCTGGCTGTAGGTGATCAGAAAACTGAGTTCTTTGACTGACTAGTCCTTGCTCTTGTTTCTTCCTTGATGATCTGTTTTTCCAACAGAAGTTGTTTTGGATACTTTTCTCCCTTGCTCCTTCCAGCCTTCCATCAGTAAATTCCACCAGCCCCCCAGCCATGGCAAACATTTGCCTGAAAGCTCATTCCACAGCAAGCATGCTTTCTATTGGTAGTCCCTTGTCTTACAGAGATGGGGCATTCATGAGTCAGCAAAACATGGCTAATGCCTAGCTTTTAGGTCCTACCTTGCTGAGTGAAGTAGTGAATTTAGTGGTACTTGGCAAATGTCAATTCCTTAGAAAATGGGAGGGAAAAGGTACATGGTGTGCCTGTTTACCAGATTTTTCATCATGCAGAGGTATTAACTTAATAATTGATTTTAATTAATAAAATTTAACTTTGAGGTTTGCCAGTTAATGGCTTGTGATAGATATTAGATGAATACATTAAAAATAACTTGTAGTTTCTCATTTCCTAATTGTTCAGAGCATCCATTTTTGTGTGTCACCTGTGTCTTGTCTTTTTTTTTTTTAAATTATGATTTGAACAAAAGGTTACAGAGCAAATTGGTTTTCCATTCAGCAATTCATACACATTTAGTTTTGTAACATTCATTGTAGTCCCCACAATGTAACAGTACTTTTCCCACTTCCTTCCTGTGTTTATTATTTCCTTTTGTCCTTCTTTCCTATCCCTTCTTGCCTTCTTAGCTGTTGTTGTTAGGTGCTGTAGTCAGCTCCAAGTCATAGAGGCCCTCTTCACAACAGAACAAAACACTGCCTAGTCCCCTGTTATCCTTATAGTCCTTGCTATGCTTGAGCCTATTGTTGCAGCCACTCTGTCAATCCATCTTGTTGAGTCTTCCTGTTTTTCACTATCTACTAAGCATGATATCCTTCTCCAGGGAATGATCCCTTCAGACAACATGACCAAAGTAGGTGAGATGAAATCAGGCCACTCTTGCTTCCAAGGAACATTCCAGCTGCACTTCTTCCAAGGTAGATTTGTTCTTAGCTGTTATCTCTGGGCAGATGCTACCTTTTTGATCTTTTATGGTTGATTGTTCTAATGAGGGGTATCTCAGTTCTCTAGTGCTGCTATAACAAAAATACCATAAGTGGATGGCATCCACAAACAGAAATTTGTTCTCTTACGGTTTAGGAGGCTAAAAGTCTGAATTCAGAGTGCCAGCTCTAGGGGAAGACTTGGCTAGAAGTCCAAGTTCACAGTGCCAGCTCTAGGGACTGGGTGGAAGCCTCTTGACCTTCGGCGTCAGCTTTGCCTTGCAGGCCCACTGGAACAAGCTGGAGTCTTCTCCTGACTCATACAGCCACTGGCTGCTGAGGCTGATGAATCCAAGATTGTCAGGTAAAATTGCAGATTGTTGGCTTACAAGCTGCAACGGCAACAATCCCAAGATTGGCAGGCAACACAGCAGGCGATTGGTTCAAGTCCAGGAACTGAAGATGAAGAATTATGAACCAAATGCAGGATCCTTTCCATATATGCTGGAAGCAGTCCATACCATGAAGGCAATTCCCCTTCAACTGATTAAGTTGCAAGCAGCAGCTTCCACCATGGAGGTGATTATATCACATCCAGTCTCATCACAGGGAATAACTACTTCACAGCTGCCAAGTCATTGAAAATCAAGCCCCAGCCAACATACAACCTTAACTATCACAAGTGCATACCTTTCTGGTATTATTGCTCACCTTATAGGCCTGTCCTTCGTTTGGCTGAAAGTTGAGCCACGGGTGAATTTAGTTCTAGGCTTGAAGGATGTATAAGGGCCATAGTCTCAGGGGTTCTATCAGTCTCTCAGATCAGTAAGCCTGGTGAGTTGTTTTTTTTTTTAATCATTTTGGGTTTTGTACTACATTTTTCTCCCACTCTATCCTGTCCCTCCTATTGCGATCCCTCTCAGAGTGGTCAGCAGTGGTAGCTGGGCATTCTTCTGGTCTGTTGGTCATGGAGGCTGGGTTCACATGGTCCATTAGTCCTATAGACTAATTGTTTGCTTGCATCTTTGATTTTCTTCACTCTTCTTTGCTCCAAATGGAGAGAGAACCAATAGTTGCTTGTGTCTAGTTTTGCCCATTTAAAAATGTCCTGTGTTTTTAGGATGATGCTGATATCGTCTCTAGAATCTTTGCCCATTCCCAGGCCCAGTGTTGCCCCCTCTGACAGCATATAGTAATAAGTAAGCTAAACAAGCTAAACAAGGTTACAGTCTAATATGGCTGCAATGTGGCCTGAACTCTGTAATGAGGAAAGAGTAGATTTATTTACTCCCCTGTACACCTCCCTCCCTGTGTGCTTTTTTATTATCTTTAAGAGGAAATGGAATAGCAAAATTCTGCATTCTCCTAATGCTAATGGCCTGATGTCATCTTTTCCACTCTTCCATCAAGAAAGTGAGAGTCACAACTAAGATCCAGATTTAGTACTTTGTAGCTGCCCTGAACTTTAGCTATATACTTGTACATGTATGTTTTTAACAGCTTTGAGATATAATTTACATATAATAAAATTCACCAGTTTTAAGTGTTCGACTCACTAACATTTAGTAACTTAACTGAGTTGTACAGCCATTACCACAATCCAGTTTGAAAACAATTCCATTACCATAGAAAGATCCCTGGTGCCCATGAACAGGCATTCTTCCCTCCCCGCTACCCCAGCCAACTGTAATTTACTTTCTATCTCTATAGATTTGCTTTTTCTGGACATTTCATATAAATGGAATCCTGTAATATATAGATATAAAAAAATAATACTGTGTTTTTGGTATGAGTTTACATAGTACACTAGGTTCCCATTTAACAATTTCTACACAAATTATTCAATGACATTGGTTACATTTTTCCACAAATATCTTAATATTCTCCTTAATTCAGTTCTGTCTGGTGGTTCTGTTTCCAGTAATCTAGTTTTCCTACCTCTTACCTTCTTATCTTTACTCCGGGGTAATTGTTGACCATTTGCTTTTATACAGATGATTTTTTAATAGAGCACAGTACTCACAGATTACATTTTTAATTTTATGAGCTATGCTGTTATTTAGCTAAAAAGAATATGTAGACTTTTGTGTCTGCCTTCTTCACTTAGCATGTTTTTGAAGTTAATCCATGTTGTAGCATGTATCAGTTTGTTTCCTTTTATTGCATTCCATTGTATAGATGTGCTACATTTTGGCTGCTTACTGAACATTTGGATTGATGAACATTTGGGTTGTTTCCAGTTTGGAGCTATTATGAATAATGCTCCTGTGAAGACTCAGGGACAAGTTTGTGTGTGTGTGTGTGTGTGTGTGTACACGTTTTCCTTTCTCCTGGATAAATATGTAGGAGTAGAATGGCTGGGTTATATGATAAAGTTATATATGACTTTTTAAGAAAAGCTGGACTGTTTCCAAAGTCGATACTACATTCCCATCAGAAATGTATGAGGATTCCAGTTTCCCTATATATTTGACACAGGCTATAGTTAAGAAATCACATTAACCTTTGACTCTTATTTTCTCAATGCGAAAAGAAGGCTGGAACTGTTTTAGGTATTTTTGTAGTTTTTCAAACATTCTTAACACATGCTCCCTTATCCTTTATACTTTCTAGGTTCTGCCACCAAACATGCATGTGTGAGTGTTTGACAGTGTTCCATTTAATAGTGTGTGTGTGTGTGTGTGTGTGTGTGTGTTTGTTTCAGATTTGAGATAAAGTATGGGCTCTGGTAGCATAGTGGCTAAGGCAGTTGACTGCTAACCAGAAGGCTGGCGGTTCAAACCCACCAGCCACTCCTCGGAAGGAAGATGGGGCAATCTACTTCCATAGTGATGTTGTTGTTGTTGTTGTTATGTGCCTTCGAGTCGGCCCCGACTCATAGCGAGCCCTCCTTGGGTTTCTGAGGCAGTATCACTAAGGAAGTAGGATTGCGCAACCTTCCTTCCGAGGAGTGGCTGGTGGGTTTGAACCGCCAGCCTTTTGGTTAGCAGTCAAGTGCTTTAGCCGCTATGCTACCATACTGCCTCGGAAACCCAAGGAGGGGTCGCTATGAGTCAGGTCCGACTCGACGGCACATAACAACAACAACAACATACCTGCACACAGATGTTATTATTTATTGTCTAAACATTAAATTACTTTACTTTGAGAAGGAATTATATATAAATATATTTTTAGATGCTTTTTTTTTTTTTTAGTTTGCTCTGTTATTCAAACCAAAGGTTTTAAGTTTATACACATGCTGAATATACACATTGCTGTAATACAGAGTAGATACGCATGTGCCTATAGAGCCATGTTTTATAGTGTTCTAAATAATTAAAGGACAAAGCTTTTAGTTTATAGAATTGGGTAGCTCTTATGGATGCTCTCATTAAAAATGCAACTAGCTATATTTGTATGAATCTGGGCTATTTCCAAAGGCCTCGCTAAAGTAGTGCAAGAAGAATTTATCATCACATCATTGGGTATGGCAGTGATGACCATGCGTTTTCAGAACCAAGTGATTAAATTTGCTCATTACTTTTGTTTATTCCAAGATTTTCAGGTATGTTTTATTTTGGCAGGCGTGCTGGTGGTACAGTGGGTAAAGCTTTCAGCTGCTAACCAAAAGGTTGGTCGTTCGAACCCACTAGCCACTCTGTGGGAGAAAGATAAAGTAGTCTGCTTTTGTAAAGATATACAGTCTTAGAAACCTCTGGGGCAGTTCTACTCTGTCCCGTAGGGTATCTGTGAGTCTGAATCCACTCAATGGCAGTGGGTTTGTTTTTTATTTATTTTGGATGGGAGCTTAATCACATAAACTTGTTTTTCTAAATAAGCCATATGATCAGTTGTACCTAGAGCATTCTGATAGAAGAACACTTTTATCATGGGTGATGGATGATGTCCACAGCCTCTCCATAGAAACAAATACAAGCATGGCTATTAGAGTAGTCATCACAGGCGCCTGGTTTTCTGAGTTTCCTTGTGTAAACTTGGTCTCTGCAGTGACCAGGTAAAGATGATATTCCTCAGGGGCATCTGTTGTTGTTGTTGTTATGTGCCATCGAGTCAAACCCAACTCATAGCGACCCCTCCTTGGGTTTCCGAGGTAGTATCACTACGGAAGTAGGATTGCCCAACCTTCCTTCCGAGGAGTGGCTGGTGGGTTTGAACCGCCAGCCCTCTGGTTAGCAGGCAAGTGTCTTAGCCACTATGCTACCAGAGCTCCCAGAGGGGCATCTGAGCTATCACAAAAAAAAAGAGGAGAGATGTTTGGGTTCCAGCAAAGCACCCAGGTACCAAGTAACAGAAGACTGCAGGAAGCAAATAGCAGCAGAGGTGAATTTCTTATGGGCTGACATCCACATGAGCAACTATAGTTGAGTACCTTTACACAGATTATTTTGGGCTCTACAGGCGCTGTCACTGGGGTGGCTTGCATGCATGAAGGAAGAGTTCTCATGGAGGGAGACTTGGTGTCACAGCTGTGGAGGTGCTTCTGGACAGTAGTGGGGAGAACCAGCGGGAACACAGTCTGTGGTGTACAGCATATCCTGTGTGCTGGAAGAGTGCATCACCTCCTGTTGAAGAGTAGCACTGGTGGAAGTCTGTCTGGGCATGATGTTTCAGCAGAGACTGACTCTGTTTCATAAGCACAGCTTTAGAATTTACTGAATTCTAGGAATGTGTCTGCCAGGTAAATCTGAAAAGATTGTATTTTTTACATGCTGTGCACAAACTCTCTCAGTGGGAAAACTGGGTTGTTGAACATCCAAGCCACAGATTTCAGTGAAGAATGTGCTTAAGAGGTACAGGGCAGAGATGCAGGTGAGAGTCAAGCTGCTCAGGCCTCTTGAGGTCATTACCAAGTGCCATAAGAGGCCTTACAGATGCAGATGTGAAACTATTTGACCAACTCAGTTCTCCAGGTTTTGCCCCTTATGTGTGTTCCTGATGATGCACTGCCTTTTCCAAAGCCAATATTTGCTTAGTAGGGTAAGGTTTCTTGGAGCCCTTAAGTTTAAGGGCCCTTTACTCCCATGAGCTGCATTTCTCCCACCTGAGCTGACACCACCTGCCATCCATTCATTGCCCAGCCACTTGATACCCTGCCAGTCACCCTGCACTGCTGGATTAAGAGACATGGTGCTTTACTGATCATAACATCTTCAGCACTGATGAAAATTTGTAGGGTTTCCAGTAATAATTGTTTATCTCCTTCCATTTGTTGTTGATATTTGGGGCATTTCCGTTGTTTAGAGGCACCTTCTCCAGCAGTATATCAGAGGCACATGAGGAGAAAATAAAGTTAATTCAGCCATATCATAGCAGCTTCTGAGAAAGGTTTACTCAAGGGCAAAAAGTTGAAATTTAATTTGGTTTCATTTATAAAAACCAGGTCCACTGTTAATACAAAAAAAAAAAAAGAGTTTCCACTGTATTTTTGCATATGCCTCTACAGGTCTCTTTGTACAATTTGAGAGACACTGTGGGCAGATTATCTTTCACTGCACTCATCCTGGGGGACCAGGTGGCATCAGTTACAGTATGCCCAACAGGTAATTGGGTAGCATCCCTGGGGAGTCCAGGCCATGCTGCTCAAATTGTTGAAATCTAGATTCGAGTGCTGAGGTTGACTCTTGCAGCCATGGCACATTCCTAGTTTTTTCTGTGTGAAGTAACTAAGCTTTATTTTCTAGGGTAGGCCCTTTCCTGTATTACTAGTGCAATACAGCATGTTTAGTTGCCCCCCCCCCATTTTAAACAAACCAGTGCAAGCCAGGAAAGTTAACTTTTTTCCTGATTGCAAAAGTGACACTGTCCATTAGAGAGAAAATTTTCAAAATACAGGAAAGTATAAAGAAGAAATTTTAAAATTAATAGTATTCCAGTCATCTTGAGAACTACTTTCAATATTTTGGTATTTGTCTTTTAAGTCTTATAGGGAAAATAATTATTGCAAAAGCATTGGAGTATGTTTTATATTTGTGACTTTTTCTATTTTGTGATTTTGGTTCATTCAACAACTTTTTATTTTTTAATTAACTTAATTCAATTACTTTGAAATTCTGTGTTTTTGAAAAGATGTGGTTTGTGCTATTCATAAAAGTAACTTGATGACAATGAATAGTGAACTTGGTACCTACTAGAGCTATAGTCGTGTAGTCCTGGTCTTGGGGATGTGTACCTTCCCTAAATCCATTTGAAAATGATCCCCTGTATGCTGGTGTACACTTTTGTAAATACGAGAGGCACCCTGACCTCATGAAGGGATTACAGAATCTGGAGATGGGGACTGTGAGGGACTCCTTTAATCTTTGACTTTCTGTGACTGTCAGTGGAAAAACATGACAACAGAGACCTGTGTTTGTTCTTTCCCTTAAATGAGAATCAAACTGACAACCATTTCTAGATCTGAGGGTGCATGACCAGTGCCTCCTCCTTACTTGTGTGTTTAGTTTGTTGTCACAATATGGAAATTATGGAATATGAGCCTCTGTTCAGCAATTAACTGTGTGACTATTTCTATTCTACCTTAAGGGTTATACTGAAATTGATACTCCCAACTTATTTCTAAAGAAAATGCTACTACACAGCCCATCTTGTGTTTTCTGGCTTCTATTAAAATGCAAAATTGTCCTAACTTCAAAGTGGCATAATCGAATCCTGCAAGAGGTTATAACTGATGCTTTGCCTTTTCTGTGGCTTTTTTTTTTTTTTTTTTGATCCTAAGACTTTTTTCTCTAAATGTCTCAGGTGGATAAGAAGAGCCAACTTTTGGTTAACAGACAAATCTGACTTGGCTGGCTTTTCTGACTGTCTTGTACTCTGAGTTGGTGAGAGCCCTTCTGGCTAGGCTGGTCCTGGGTGAATGGAAAGGCCAGTGTGTGCAGCACTCAGTTAAGCCCTGGAGTGTGCAGGCACTACCCTGGGCTCCATCAGCGCCATCCCCACAGTGTGCACTTCGAGTGCAGACCTGTGTGGGTGCTGAGTTATGGTCATTATTTTTGGCAGTTAATAGATTTCTCTGCATCTACTTATATTTACTTAAAGAAATGAAGCCCCTGTGTCTTTCTGCCTTTGCTCTCCTCACTTCCATTCTTCTTCTTCTTCTTCTTTTTTTTTTAAGAAAGCCATGAAACTCCCTTCTCTCCCTGACCTCCAATAGCAGACCTACTCTGGTTTGGTGAGCCACACGTGTCCCCAAATGTCAGAACGTGATGCCGTCCAGGTCTTTCTTTCCATGTGAGAAGGAAATGTGTCCCTCACAGCACTGTTTTCTAAAAACTGAAACCTGATCGAAACCTTGCCATTCATCAAAGCTAGGATCACAGCTTTGTGCCAGTGCAAGCCTGATGGCAGAGCATCAGGTCGTCAGAACTGCAGCCTGTGAAGACTGAAGGGGCTACTGGGTTTTCCTCCTACTAGGAGCTCTGGTAGCATAGTGGCTAAGACACTTGCCTGCTAACCAGACGGCTGGCGGTTCAAACCCACCAGCCACTCCTCGGAAGGAAGGTTGGGCAATCCTACTTCCATAGTGATACTGCCTCGGAAACCCAAGGAGGGGTCGCTATGAGTCGGGGCCGACTCGACGGCACATAACAACAACAACAACAAGGAACAAAAGACTTCCTCATGCTTACCTGTATACCTACGTCCTCTTCAAGCCTAGTTTCCTGTGGGTGCAAGAATGGAAATCTAAGTTGCTGCTGCATTAGTTTAGGCTCACAGTTAAAAATGTATCCTCCTCTAAACAAGGGGGCGACATTTGCTTCACTGTCCTTTGACTCATCCCAGAAAGCTGGAGGATTGTCCTGTTTGTGGTCTGTGTGCCACAGCTGAGGGTCTTTGAAGTTCCAGAGCCCCCTCCCCTTCTTTTGATTGCATGTGTTTCTGCTAAAGATGTCTTTTTCCAGTGCATGCAGGGGGCATAAGTTAGTGGCTCGGTCTCCTGTAGCTTTATGTACTTCGTGGTTTCTCTCATCCTGTTCTACTAGCCATAACATGGGAAGGGGCATGATCGGAAGGCGTATGTAGTAGGAATTCAACTAACTGCAGAGCCTAGAAACTCAGGATGGGCCTGGAAACTGGAACTCCGTGGCCCTGACCAGCTGAGGCCTGTTGCTTCTGGTGGTGTGAACTGAGGCTTCTGGGAATGTGTCCTTCCTTTTTGGGTCATCCTGCCTGGGTAAGCCAGAGCTGAGAGGTGTCCTGGAGGTATGAGGCTCATCAGAAAGCCTTGTTCAGTGCCAGAAGACTCTCCCCTTTCATGCCCTAGAGGGCTGGTTAAAGTTTGTCCTGAAGAGCTGATACTCTCCCAGCTACTTCTCTTTGCTCTTTATATCACTTCTGAGTACAGACCTCATTTGGGCACATTTCGAGAGCATCAGAGATGGTTTTATAGCTTTAAAGTAAGAAATGTTATTTAGGAATAAATACATGGTACCTCAACAAATAGGTGAATATGTGGCTGAATAAAGTCAGGGCAGGGTGACTTGTTAACACTTCTGTGACTTTATGAGAAGATAGTTTTATCAGTGATTTTATAAGATTTGTTGCCCTGAAAGATTCCCAGAGGTCTCTACTGACTAGGGTGTGTGTGTGTGTGTGTGTGTGTGTGTGTGTGTGTGTGTGACGGAGATAAGAATTTTCCTAATACAGTGCAAAGTAATAAAACTGTTTCTGGGGATACCCACATCACTTCCAAGGAGATTTAAATCAAAACAGTACAGTTGGAGGCACACCCAGCATGAGTGGAGGCATGGGCCTGCAAGTTCAGCCAACACATCTCAGGTAGGACTGCCATCATGTGCTGTGAACTTTTGAGGTGCTTCTTCACCACTGGGTCCTGAAATCCTGGCAAAACTGAGGTATAAACCTAGTCTGTCCTCACTTTTTATTCTGATAACTTTGTTCTCCTTTTGGTGTTGATCTTTCCTCCTATTTGCCAATCCAAGTGCCTGTGCTCTCCAAGTGCCTGGCTTGCCTCTTCCATTCTCACCTCTTATCTCCACAACATCTCACCTGGTAATGCCATCCCTCCGTTGACACCATCTTGTCATTTCCCTCTCTTTCCAGTCCATCTTATTTCTCTAGCATGGATCTCCTTTACAGGCAATGTAGAATCAATACGTTTATGTGTGTGATCATGTGATGCCCTCTTCATCTCTCAGTGTCCTTCATGTTAAGACAGGTTTACTGACAGTGCAATTCCATAATTCCATAGCTCAAACTTTCCCCCTTCTTGGACTTACGACATTATATTAATTACATGACACTGTAGTTAATAAAATGGGGCCAGTGGTAGGTTAATGGTAGAATTCTCACTTTCCATGCAGGATGCCAAGTTCAATTCCTGGTTTAATGCACCTTGTGTGCAAACCCCCCCCCCCCCCCCCATCTATCAGAGAAACCTTGTGCATTATCATGATTCTGATTAGGTTTCCACAGAGCTTCCAGACCAAGACAGACTAGGGAGAAAGGCCTGGTGATCTACTTCTAAAAATCAACCAGTAAAACCCCTATGGATGACAACAGTCTGATCTGCAGATCATGGGGATGGCACAGGACCGGGCAGTGTTTTGTTCCATTGTGTGCGTGTGGCTGCCATGAGCTAGGGCCAACTCAGCGGCAGTTAACAACAAGAAATAATTAATAAGCAAATTTAATTTGCTCACGCCTTTCACCAAAAAGGTCACATGGGAAATTGTTAACATTAGAAATGCAAGCTTTAAATTGAGTCTTAGGCAAAAATCAGTGAGTCACAATCTGCTTTTTTGTATTTGCTTTATTTGGTGAAATTTCAGACATGGAAGTAGGGTATGAAATACATAATGGTTCAACATGCGGAAATCGTAAAAATCATATTGTCTTGCCAAAAGTTTAATGCCCAAATTTGATGTGTGCATAATTAAATTTAATATACTGTAAATAGAAATTTAAAATAATACATTGAATTATTTGCTTAACCCAGTATGAGTTTTAACATTTTATGTTGTGCTCTGACTCGCCTTTGCTGTCAGCTGTGTTGGTGCAGTATAGCCATCATAATTGAGAAGATTGCTTTACTGACCTGCTGAGGACACGTCTTTGTTCTGTCTTCTATTAGAAGTTTAGTTCTGAGTTCTGACGTTTATGTTGCTTTGTTCTTCAGGATACATATTTGAAAGCCAAGGAGTTTTCAGTTATATTTAAATCCTAATCTTATTTTTATTGTTTGCTCAAAGCCACATGTAAGTAGTAATTGCTCTATCCTTTTTATACATTTGAATAATAACTGGGACAGGTGTCTTCATAAAGGAATTCTTGCCAAGGGAAGATAGACCCAGACACCCATTAAAACACCACCACCACCCCCACCACCTCATGTAGCCTTTTTTGCAGTATAGATCTATTTGTTAGAGTAGTGTCAGAATACCAGATACATAGGAGAAAATTTGAGAATATGTTCCTTATAATTTTACAAATATAAATGGGCCAGAAATGGAATGGGGATGAAGCTGAAAGTTTGAAAGTAAAGATGAGCTTGTCTTGAAATTCTCCTTGGATATTAGCAGTTTTTTCCCTTACATCATACACTGTGTCCTTGGAAGCTTCATTGGGTTCATTAAGCTTGATGTGGGCTAATGCCACTCATTTGGAGGTATGAATATTCTCATGTTTTTAATACGGAAAAGTTGGGAAAATGATATTTTCCATTCTGATCAACTGTCTTTGATTTGACATGAGGCACATTAAGATAAAGCAGATACTGTTTTGTTCATGTAACATGTAACAACCCCATTGCTGAGAACTGCCACATGCACACCCATGTTCAAAACAACACTATTCATAATAGCAAAGAGATGGAAACAACCTAAATGCCCATGAACAGATGAATGGATAACCAAACTGATATATACACACAATGGAATACTATGCAACATTAAAGAATAATGAAGAATCTGCAAAATACCTCATAATGTAGATGAACTTGGAGGACATTATGCTGAGTGAAATAAGTCAGTCACAGAAGGACAAATACTGTTTGTGTCTGTTATTATTAAAAGTCAAGGAAAAGTTTACACAGGGAAGGAAATTTTCTTTATTCGTTACCAGGGACAGGAGGAGAGGGAAGGGAAAATTGCTGACTAGTTAAGAGATATGTACTGATTTGGGTTAAGGAAAAGGCAATATAACAAAAGTGTGTGACTGACAAAAAATAGTACTAAGGAAAAGGAAGACACAGAGAAGTACTCGAAGTATTGACAACAAAGGTAAATATTATCACATATATAACACTGAATTATCAGTAATAATAAACTCTAATCTGTGGGTGGATACATAGGTAGACAGGCAAGAAGATCAGGTATGGGTAGGTGAACAGGAATATACCCATGACCGTACATAGGTTTGGCAGGTGATATTCCCAAATATGTATATATGTGCTATAAAAATGTCCATAGACATTATAGAGCTAATGGGGCAAAGTTAAGATAACTTCTTAGCCACAGCCAAGCACCTTGAGATAGAGATTATTGCTGGGCCTGTGGCTGTGGGCTTGGGATCATGGTCGCAGAGGATGTCAAGCTCAATTGTCACAACATAGTACACAGAAATATTGTTCTACGTCCTCCTTGGTCAGTAACAACTAGGTCTTAAAAGTTTATGAGCAGCCATCAAAGATGCAACTGTTAGTCTCCTTGTCTGGAGCAAAAAAATGAGTGAAGAAAATCAAAGATACATGGAAACAGTTAGGTCAGGAGACTAATGGACAACAGGAACCTCAGTCTGTACAACCCTGAGACTAGAAGAAGTAGGTGACGCCCAGCTACCAATGCCAACCACTCAGAAAAGGATCCAAATTGGAGATCCTGGGTAGAGTGGGAGAAGAAAATGTGGAACAAAATTCAAAAACATAAAAAAGACCAGGATTACTGGTCAAATAACAACTGATGAGCCCCCCAAGACTGTGACCCCAAGTCACCCTTCAGGCCTGGAATTGGACTCACCTCTCATGGCTCAACCCTCAGCCAAACAGCAGACAGGCCTGTGAGCTGAGCAACTACACCAGGGAGATGCATTCCTTCGAATAGTCAACCATGGGAGAGCAGAAGGGCAGCATTTGCACAGGGAGAAAGCCAGGCAGGCAGGAATACACAGGGAAGAAGGACACAGGGAAGGGGTAATCATAGGGAGGAGGGAGGAGGAGAGCTATTATACTGTGGGGATTGTAATCAGTGTCATGAAACAAAATGTGTATGAACTGTCAAATGTAAGAGGAATCTGCTATGTAAAATTGTACCCAGAGCACAATAAAAAGTTTTTTTAAAAAAGAAAGTAGAACTGCCTGGAGGGTTTCCAAACCTTCTTTACAGAAGCAGACTGCCACATCTTTCTCTCTTGGAACAGTTGAAGGGTTTGAACCACTGACTTTTTGGTTAGCGGCCAAGTGCTCTAACCATTGCACCACCAGGACTCCTTGTTATATGTAATAAAGCAAACCAAACTAAACACACTACCATCAAGTCAGATCTGACTCATAGTGACTCCTCATTGGGTTTCTGAGGCAGTATCACTATGGAAGTAGATTGCCCAAACTTCCTTCCGAGGAGTGGCTGGTAGATTTGAACTTCCAGCCTTCTGGTTAGCAGTCAAGTGCCTTAGGCACTATGCCACCAGAGCTCCTGTAATATGTAATAGAGGTCCCTAAAAAGAAGAGATTGAGAAGCAGGTCTTGCCATGATTCTCTAATAGCTGCTTTGGATTGGTTGATATGTTTCTGGGTTTGTGATAAACCTGAGAGAGAAGTGAGAAGACATCCTGTACAGCTAGCATTTCATGTAATAATTCACGGGAAAAAAGACTTTAACACGAATCACACACCAACTTTCTCCTGAAACAGGACATTGATAGTTGGCATGTTTGAAATGTCTGCCTCTGTTGTGCATCTTAGGTCCCTATTGTTGTTGTTATTACGTGCCCTTGAGTCAGAACCGACTCATAGTGACCCCTCCTTGGGTTTCCGAGGTGGTATCACTATGGAAGTAGATTGCCCAACCTTCCTTCTGAGGAGTGGCTGGTGGGTTTGAACCGTCAGCCTCCTGGTTAGCAGTAAAGTGCCTTAGGCACTATGCTACCAGTGCTCCTTCTTAGGTCCCTGGGTGGTGCAAATGGTTTGCATTCCGACTACTAAAAGAAAGGCTGGTGGTTTGAATGCACCCAGAGGCTACTATGGAAGAAAGGCTTAGAGATTGACTTCTATAAGATCATAGCCGTTGAAAGTCATGTGGCACAGATCTATTTTGAAACAGTGTGCAATTGCCTTGTGTCAGAATTGACTCAGTGACATCAGGTTTGGTTTTATTGTGTATCTTATAGGAGCCAACCCAAACCAAACCCACTGCCATGAGAGGAGTCAAAAGTAAATGAACCCCTTTGAGAAATAGCCTGTAGGTCCCTTTGCCTCCATGAACTACTACCTCCTTTGCCATGAGACTAGAAGAAATGGATAGTGCCTGGCTACCATGACTGAATGTTTTGATCAAGGACCAAATAGATGGATTCTAGTCAAAAGGAGGATAATCATGGAACAGAACTTCAAATTCAAGAGGAAACCAAATGCACTGGATCCATTAAGACTGGAGGAACTCCCACATCTATTGCTCAGAAATAATCTTCAAACTTTGAACCAAAACTATTCCATAGTCTTAGGGGACATCTAGGTCAATTGGCATAGAATAGACCATAAAGTATTCTGCATCCTACTTTGGTGAGTAGCAACTGGGGTCTTACAGGCTTGTAGGTGGCCATGTAAGATACAACTATTAGTCTCTCCCCATCTGGAACAAAGAAGAGTAAAGAAAATAAAAGGCTCAAGGAAACAATTAGTTCAAAGAACTAATGGACCACGTGAACCACAGCTACCATTGTTGTGATCAGGATCACAATAGGAGACCTGTATAGAGTGGGAGAAAAATGTAGAACAAAATTATAAAAAAAAAAGGCCTGACTTACTGGTCTGATGGAGACTAGGGGAATCCCAGAGATTGTGGCCCTTAGACATCCTTCAGACTCAGAAATGAACCCATTCCCAGAGATCACTATTCAGCCAAACAGTAGACAGGCCTATAAAGTGAACGATAACACCTGTAAGGAACATACTCCTCAGAACAATCAACCTATGAGATCAAAAGGTCAGCATTTTCCCAAAAACAAAGTTTAGAAGGTAGGAATGGGCAGGAAAGCTAGGCAAATGGAAATGGGGAACACAGGGAGGAAACAAGAAGAGTGCTGTTACATTGGGGAGACTGCAACTAGTGTCACAAAACAAAATGTGTGTAAATTGTTGAATAGGAAACTAATTTGCCCTGTAAATGTTCACCCAAATCACAATAAAATGTTCAAGAAAAAACCCTATCCTGTGAAACCATCATTAAACTAAACAACAGTTCAGCTCACTTTAATAAAGAATGTTTGCCTTGAGCATTGCACTCTTAACAAGAATTGTCTATATGAGTTCAAGTTGACGGTAGTTAATCTAAAACACAGATGAGAACTTTAAAGGCCAAAGAGTCTAATGGTGATGAAGCAATGTGGGTAGAGATAGTGTGAATGGGGACACAATGTAAAGTATGCAATCAATGCCATTGAACTATACATGTAGAAGTTGTGAACAGATGCATGTTTGTTGTGTATAATACCACTAAAAATAAACAATTTTGAAAATAAATAAATTAATGAACTTTTTGACCCTAGGTTCAGATCATTTTTGAAGAAAAGAAATTGCTGTGTGGCTTTAGCTTGTTGTCAGTAAAAGCAGCACCCCGGCTGCCCTCATACACTTCCCCCAACTCTCTCCTTGCCAAATACTTTCAGAAGCTCCATCTAGAAAATGAACATGAAAATAGTTGAGTGTGAGCCCCAGAGAGAGGGTGCTATGGTGGTGGTCACAGTGAATGTTCTTGAATGAATGTTCTTGAGGATTACACAAATATTTTATTTTAAATCTCCCCATATTTCTGCTATCTAGTGATTGAGATACCCTTAAGAATTGCTGCTGTGTTTAAGGGTGCCTTCAAGATGATACATGTGTGATCACTTGTGATTAAGTTTTCTTTAAACCTAAGCTTAAGCACAGTTGGAATTTTTGAGTGGCTTTGCTTGCTTTTTTAAGATTTTACATTGATTTCTTAGAAGGACAGTGAAAAACTTGGTTAATTGAAAGTATGAAAGTAAAAATCTTTTTTTTTTTTTTTTGAAGTTACAGTTCATGAAGATGGAATTTATCTGATAAACTCTACTTACTTTTAGTCTTTGTCTATGCATAAAATCCTAAAATTTAAGTAAATTCCTAAGAGGGGAGGGCTTTCATCCTTTGTAAAGGTGTTTAATCCTTTTTTGAAATGGTTTCCTTACTCCCTAATTATCTTAAATAAATATCTGCCATGAAATAAAAGCTGTATTTACTTGCTCTTGAAAAACAAAAGTGTGGCATTGCATTCCTTTCAGCAGATGTCAGGATGGATTGGGGAGAACTTGGAGAGAAAAGTATTTGTTCCAAATGTCGCCAAGCTGGCATATCTGAGAGATGGGGGGAGAACTGTCAACATGAGCACCACGTCTGATCTGAGACTCTGGGAATGAAGTCACCCTGTTGGGGCTATGGCTTTTTATAGCCCTTTGATCTCGTCAGCCTCCCAGCCTGGCCACAAACTTGCATTAGCAGTCAGTCTCCTGTGTATGTCATCTCTTGATAATGGCGATTATCACGGGATCAAATACTCCCTATGATTTGGCAGTTCATGAATTCTCAGTATACCACTTGCAGAAAATGGTAATAAACTTTTCATTCATAGCAGATAAGTTTCTGTTTTATTAGAACATCACAGAATATGTATACCTTTATATAAGTTATAAGGAAATTGTCTTTGGCCTAAGAGTAGGCATGAAAATTATAGAGAACACATAGAAACTTACATAGTTTGTTTTTTTTTTTTAAAGACCTTAGAGCAGTATTTGGCACTTTGGTTAGGAATAAAAATTCTATGACGTTTCAGGAATAACATACTGTTTGGTCTGTGTTTAGCCTTTAATGTAGTTTTTTTTAAAAAAAAAAACTCCCCTACGATTTTATCTTAAACATTCTTTCTGAATTTGTGCTTTGTTTATTTTAATCAGGAAGCTCATAAGAGTTCATTGATAGAAAGTGTTAGGCTGTACAAATGGCCATGAAAAAGATTTTTGTCCTTGGCACCTAAAATTTGTTGCCAGAGTATTGCCACATTTGGTCACAGATGGTGTGTAGGATTTTATTGTTTGAGATCACAGATAAAAAGGACACCAAGCTCAGTGACCTCAGGTGTTTTCTAGGAATTTTAACTTGCATTTTTCCTCCTGAGATGTTTTCTTCCTTTTCACTCCTAATTCTGTGGAACAAATAAAGCATAACGTTCAATCTGGGCAATTTCTTCTAGGAGATTGTTGAAGGACTTAAGAAAGAGGAGAGTATCCAGTTTGCTAAAATAAAAAGGAGGAGCTCTGGTAGCATAGTGCCTAAGGCACTTGACTGCTAACCAAAGGGCTGGTGGTTCAAACCCACCAGCCACTCCTCGGAAGGAAGGTTGGGCAATCTACTTCTGTAGTGATACCACCTCGGAAACCCAAGGAGGGGTCACTATGAGTCAGGTCTGACTCCACGGCACTTAACAACAACAACAACAAAATAAAAAGGAAACACATTAAGCACTAGCCATTCCTGGTCAGCTGCTCTCTGCAGACTTTTAGACTCTCTTCTAAGTAGGGAAGTACTTAGTTCTGAAAAAAGAAGGCAGCATTATAGTAGGGTAGCCCGTTACCTGTGAGAGCAAATGACTTAACTTACTGGGGGGGTTGATTTGCCTTCCCTTTCTGACTGCAAGTTATCCTGACCAACTTTCTGACTTGATTCCGCATTTACCAAATGTGACCACAAATATGATGACATGAGGTGAGGGAGGATATTGGTATCTCAGACAGGAATGAGATACGGGGAGCTCTCTAAATGAAAGTTTCTCAGTGTAGGAAATACTTTCTGACATTCCATCCAACCATTAGTCCTTCTGGGCTCCATGCAAGGCAAATTCCCCACCACTTACACCTGTCTCTCCCAAATTAGATGTTATATTGTCCTGACACGGGAGAAAGAACATAAACTTCCTGAAGAATAATGTGCTTTCAAGAAGGATGAAAAAAACGGATTCTACTCCAGTTACACCAAAAGTGATGATATAACTAAACTAACCTCCTTGGAAAGCTACTTATTATCAAACTTGAATGATGGTATAGATAAGGAATGGAGCAGGCCAGAACTTAGATGTGAGGACATGCTGTTTTGCAGCAATTGGCAGTTTAGCCTGCATCAGCATGTGAATTCTTTTGTGCTTTGGTTTCTAGGCAACTTACACAAATTTTAAATCCGAATACAAACACACACATGAAAAATGGAAAAAAAAAAAAACTGAATGAAATGACAAAAAGCCTAATGACGTCACCCTGTCTGCCACAGCTCTCAGTAAGTATAGCAAATAAATACAGGCCATAGCCTGGCTCTTCAGAGATCTGGTGGTTAACTATAGGAAAGGAAGACAAAGTAGCTGTAAATAGCTCATTTTGTCACAAAATGATTGAATCCATATTTTAACAATGCAAGAAAATCCTAAGTAATCTGCAAGAGAGATGATCTGCTTGGGGATGGTTTTGTTTTTAAGGGAGAGGTCTTATCCTGTGCTTCTAATTACCTCTGCACAGGATTCTTAGAAGCTGTAGGTCTTGCCATCAATGAGTTCAATCCATGAAGGGATAGGAGATGATTTCCTGATTCTGGCTTTATCGGTCTTCCCAATTCATCTTCTCCTTTGTAAACTCTCAGGACACATTGTAATGAGTCCAGGCTTCCTCTGGGTAGGCATGTCCTACTCAAAGTGTCCACTAGGAGGACGATGACAGGAGCAGCCTTGCGTCAATATGCCTTAATATTTCTGTTGGAGACTTGGACTTAAAGGTAACCTCAGTGGCGAGTTTAACAGCACTTGATTGCCAGTAAATTTGGTAGTCTTAAAGATCTTATTAGATTGATAAGGAAGACAAGTGACCAGCTCTAGGTTTGAAAGAAGGGTGATTGTGGACCCACTGAATGGACAGAAGAACACATGTGGGTAGTGTTGGGTAGTGTTGTTGTTAATGTGCTGTCGAGTCGGACCCAACTCATAGTGACCCCTCCTTGGGTTTCCGAGGGTATCACTACTAAAGTAGATTGCCCAACTGTCCTTCCAAGGAGTGGCTGGTGGGTTTGAACCGCCAGCCTTCTGGTTAGCAGTCAAGTGCTTTAGGCACTACCAGAGCTCCTGTGGATAGTATAATGCCACTTTATATGCTGTTAGAGTCTGCATCTTGAGCAACATGGATTAATTGAGAAAGGTTTAAATAAGAGTAAATCATGGGGATGAAAAATAAGATCTATGAGAGAAGTGTAAAGAAATTGGGTTTATTTGGTCTAGAACAGCAGCATCAGGGCTCTGAGAATGAGCTAGCACAGTGAAAGGGGCACAGTCCTTGGAGTTGCCAGGAGGGTCTAACCTTTGTGCCTGTGAACAGGTCACTCAGCACCTCGTGGCTTATGGCCTCTCTCCAGATGAGGAAGCTAGACATCCTGCCATTTTTGCCCTTATGTTCAAAGGAGGAACTCAGAAGTTACTATTTATTTTCACAGAACCAAAATTGGCTTTAAATTGTACTGGCAGGTTTAAGAATGATATTTTTTGAAATAACAAGTCAATAGTGAACATACTGCATTATTAATACCAGTTGCCGTCAACTCAGATGCATGGCGATCCCATGTGTGTCAGAGTAGAACTATGCTCCACAGGGTTTTCAATGGCTGGTTTTTCAGAAATAGATTGCCAGGCCTTTCTTCTAAGGCATCTCGGGGAGACTCTAACCTCCAGGCTTTCACTTAGCAGTGGAGCACGGTAACTGTTTGTGCCACCCAGAGACTTTGTGTTAATACTAGAAACTGTTAATAAATTCACATGTTATATTTTTATATAACTATTTTCAATACTAATTATATGTTGGCTTAGCTAAAAACAGGATCATAATTTCAAAACACAACATTTAGTTTAAGTTTTTCAAAAGCTTTAAGACAAGCTATTTAAACAATTTATGAGTTTGCTAATTTTTTTATTCCTGTTATGGGTATGTTTGTTTTTTCAGTCATTCATTTTTCATGCTATTAATTTTAAGAAATCTTTCAAATATCCACTGGTTTTTTTCTTCTATCAAGAACAATGATTTGTGATGGGTGACTGAATTAAGATTGCTGACATTATTATATTTTTTTGTTCTTGAGAGTTTATTTTAAAAAATTAAATTTTTACTCTTTTTACATGATTGCTTGATCTCCTTTTCCCACATAATGAGATCATGTTAAAAATACTATTTTAACTCTAGGAATATAATAGAAATAGCATTTAGGGACTTTTAAGAGGAACTAAAAGACATAAGGAATGCATCACTTTGTTAACCCTCTTTTTGTACCTGAGGAGCAAGAGGCTATGGGTTGGTTTCCCCTCAGTCCCAGTGGGTCCTGTACGGGAAACAGCTAGGTGACTCATAGGCCACAGCTATCACGGAGGGCTGTGCTTCCCCAAACCCCTGCCCACAGGCCTACACCTACAACTGTAGAAACAACTGCCCATACAAAATCAAGCAGCCATCACTTTCCTGTCCTTTATATAATTTCATGCCCAGCCTCTTTAGTCTGCATTTTATTTTCCCCTTTTATAGTTACGTTGCTACTGAGAACTAGAGACAAAGGAAAGCCATATCTTATGGTGTGCAGTTCTGCTAGTAAAGGCAATGATCAGACAACAGACTCAAGGTTAGCTTCTAGCTGTAGAAGCACTGGCACTGTAAAGCCACATTATAACAACCTTTTCTAAAGGAAAAATGTTGTGGCCTCCTCTAAGTGAATTTTGTTGTAGGCTGCCTCCCCAGCCCGGGGATCACTGTTTTCCAGCTCTTCCTCAGAGTCTGCCTCTATCCCTGAGATTAAAGAGGAGAGCAATGAGATTTTGCCCCTTCCCATCCTTCGCTTATTTCTGATGAATTCCTCTGAGGGAGGAGCACATACTTTTCCAGTGCCCTCCTCCGTGGCCTCTTCACAGAAGTGGGGACTATTCATGGAATTGGGGTTGCATGCATGCATGTACCCACACGACCATGTGCACTCACACAGCAGAACACCTCCAGCTCTCGTCCTCTTGTGCAGTAGCATTCTGAATTTTGGATCGTCTCAAGTCCTTTCGTGCCTGTTCAGCCACACAGACAGTAACACGAAATGACAGCCAAATATAGAAAAAGCATTGTTGTTAGAGAGGAACAATCTGAAAAGTGAGTTCCTTTTCTAATACAAAAACTTGGTAAAGAATTCCAGTTCATTCCTCAGTGAAAAGTTCATCTGTGAATGAAGATGTTACTGGTTCATTGCTTCCCTTTGGAAAGAAAAATAAGCATGTAAACTTTGGGAAACATTGTAATCAGGCAGTTCCCTGACAAAGTTAAATCCCTGCATCAGGAAGAAAAGAAAGTAATGGTACTGATCTTGTGGACATATGAATTGTGATAAATAATTGGCTCCAAAGTTTTCCCCATTCCTCTTACTACTAAGACGTTTTGTCAGGCTTCTCAAAGCAAAAGGCCCTGTGCCATTCAGAAACAGCCAAATTTAACATATGTAAGTGAAACACTTGGGGGACTGGAAGAGTCCTGTAGCAGTGGTGGCTTTTGCTTTAAACAGTGTAGGAAATAGCTTCATGAGAAGACTGATTTGTGTTAGAAAATTGGAGAATAAAGAAACTCTTCAGAAATGCCTTTTAAACCCAGTTATGCAGCAAAGTAAAATTCTTCTATGTTGTCAGGTGCCATCGACTTGATTTCAACTCATAGTGACTCCATGTGAACAGAATAGGATTTTTTAGATTGTAATATTTACAAGAGCAGATTGCTAGGCTTTTCTCCCATAGAGTGAGAACCACCAACCTTCCAGTTAGTTTAACCCTTGTGTGCCCGGACAGTACTGTGTATTCAGAATTTTGGGGTGTGTGTCTGTGGGCATGGCTTGTGTGTGTTTGTATGTGTGTGCATTGGGGGGGTGACACTGTAAAAAAGTACAACAAACTGAGCAGGGATCTCACCATATGTGTTGAATTGAACACAACTCTTCTGTATTTAATGAAGACTTTAGCCTTTAGGGGTAAATAAAACATCACTAAATGGGGATGGCCTGAATATTTTTTACTGGCTGTAATAATTAAAGCCATGAAAAAGGTGGTGGGGTTATGTTACTTATTAACTTGAATCGTTCTTAGATTTGATCAAGACGCAGTTGCCTGTGGCGCTTTGTTTCATGTTTGTCCTTTGTTTCATTGACATACTCTGCCCTCTTTCCCTCTATAAAAGCAGCAAAGCAGTCAGGGAACCAGACCTAAACAGGCTTTTTACCAGACCTCCTATCCAGCATTCTCATCCCAACCCATCCATCCACCCCAGCAAACTTTCTAGCCAGTAGACTTGAGCCTGAAAATCATTTGGAAATTATTGTAGGTGGGAGAAGGAATCTGAAAGAAATCTTCCCCTATAGAATGAAGCTCTTGAGTCCAGGGGTACCTGAAGCTGAGAGTGTTTAAAGGATGCTTTTATTTTCCTCGTATGTGGAGCCAAAGAAATTAAGAGCAGTTAGGCTGGCTATAAATGTAACTTGGAACCCAGATGTATTAGTTTTCTGTAGCTTCTGTAGCAAATTACCACAAATTTAGTGGCTTAAAACAATGCAAATTTATTATCATTCAGTTCTGGAGGTCAGAAGTCCCAAATCAGTTCCACTGTGGTGAAGTCAAGTGGTCAGCAGGGCTGTACTCCTTCTAGAGGCTCTAGGGAGAATCTAGTCCCTTTTTCCAGGTCCTAAGGGGCTGATTACACTGCTTAGCTCATGGTTTCATTCTTTCATCTTCAAAGGCGCAGCTTCGGTCAAGTTCTTCTCACACTGCCATTTGCTTCTCTCCTGCCTCTCCTTTATCCTTACAAGAACTCCTGAGATTCCATTGGGCTCACCTTGGATAATCCAGCATAATCTCCCATGCTAATATCAGCTGATGAACAACCTTCAGTCCACCTGCAACAACTTTTCCCCTTTGCTGTGTACTCTAACATGCTCACCATGCCAGAGAATGTTGATAATGTAAAGATTAGTGAATTCACTGAAGTTCACAGGTTAGATAGTGGATGTGGTATTAGAAGTGGGTTTTCAAGCTTCCTACAGCTTTTTAAAAGTACTGTCAGGAAAAATATACATATTATGTAGCAGTAGGGGAGCTCTGGTGGCATAGTTCTTAAGGCATTTGACTCCTAACCAGAAGGCTAGCGGTTCAAAGCCCCCAGCCACTCCTTGAAAGGAAGGTTGGCCAATCTACTTCCATAGAGATACCACCTCGGAAACCCAAGGAGGGGTCGCCATGAGTCAGATCTGACTGGACGGCAGTGAGTTTGTTTTTTCGGTATGTTGTTGTTGTTATGTGCCATCAAGTGGGACCTGACTCATAGCGACCCCTCCTTGGGTTTCCAAGGTGGTATCACTACAGAAGTAGATTGCCAAAAAATATTTCTATTTTTAGTTTTAATGCAGTTTCTAATTTACTGTAATATCTAACATGCTGATTACTGAATACAAAGAATCTTTAAGTGTGACAGATAATTTATAATTTTAGTTTGGGGAAAGTGGATAATTCTCTATTCAGAAGAATGACTCAACTATCATAGTTTTATTGACTTAAGAATAACTAAATTAGTCATTTCTTTGCTTTGATGGTTTTTTTTGGGGGGGTTGGTGATTTGTTTTTATTAACATTTCATAGGAAAACTTCCAATAAAGACGATTCTCTATTTTTAGCACTGTAAACATCCTTTTCTTGGTGCACACATCTGTAAAATTTTTTAATCGCTTTATACACATGTTTTTGTGTGTTAAGTGGCTTGACATTTCTCAGTCCCCTTTCTCCAGTCGTTTGCAAAGCCATTGCAAAGTCAACTGAGATAATAGATGTGAGAAGTTGTCTGGGAGATAAGCACCATGTGCATTTGCATAAAGCTGAGCAGCGGTGATTAAGCAGATCCCTAGTAGAAAACATCTCTGAAGGAGATATGACATTTACCTGCAATGGCCTTCTTTGCCTGAGAAACTAATGGTGTAAGGCTTTTTAAAAAGTGTGTTATCTTTGAATTTTTCCTTTAAAGTTGATCTGTTTTAACAAATTTTCATCATTTGGTTGCTAAGAATTGTGCTAATGGGCACAACACGATAGAAACTTAGGTTACACTAATTCAACACTGAAGATGCTGGGGAAGAGTGAAAGCAAGACATCCTCTGGGCCTTCAGGGAGTTCAGAAATTTGAGCACCATGCCCAGGAGCACTCAAATAATTCTACTATATAGAAAAATAGGATGACTGCCAAGAACATTAAATGAGAATGAATGATAGAAAAAGCCCAGGAAGTAAAGATTGTGTCTGGGAGGACAAAATTAGGGAAGGGTTCTTGAAAACAGCAGCCCTTGAAAAGTGATTAAAGAAGAGAGATGGCATTCCAGGCAGAGGGACTGTTATTAGCAATTAATGAAGGTTTGACTGCAGACAGTGGCATCTCTAGGGCAGGTGTCATCCAGTACGGTAACTCATGGTGTCTTCCTCTCCCATGGATCTCCTCTCATATTAGACCATATAGAATCCTTCATAATATTTATTATCAATTTTAATTATAGAATAATATGTAATAAATATAGTTGTAAATCGCTTAAATGTAATACGTCTTGGATTATATGAATGCCAACAAAATTGCTTTGTAAAATCTTTCTTCATTAAATTACATCATTAGTTACAACATTA
>NW_006921592.1:25683419-25716204 GCF_000298275.1 Orycteropus afer afer
AAATGTAATACTCCTTAGCTTTTATGAATACTGACAACAAAACTGTTTTTGTAAAACCTTTCTACATTGGATTACATTATTAGTAATTGAGTACAAGCTTTTTTTTTATCCTTTTCCTTTAATGATTACTTCTCAAAAAAGTTGCTGGTATAGGTTCATAAATACTACTTACCACAATATTGTAGCTAAAACACCAGAAGATATGACAAAATCAGAGACACTGAAAACACCAGCAGCAATGAAGACAACAGTGTGTGCTTATAGCTTGTGCAGACAGAACTGTGCAGTTCTAAGCACCACTATAATTGGGTGGTTATGCCAGCTTTGACCAGAACACGTCAGAAGTTTTAAAAAGTAAATTAGCATAGAGTTTTAGCCATTAAGTATATTGATATATATAAGCTGAGTTTATAACAAATGTTTTTGTTGTTAATAACTAACTTCAAGGATATTAAAAAAAAAAAACTGCTGAAACACTGTATAAAAATTTTATAGACAGTCATTTTGGTGTCCCCCCTCTGACACTGCCACCTGGTGAGGTCAGTACTCACCCCCCCCCCCCCCCGCCCCCGGTTCTACCACTGCCTACAGAAAAGGCCGGAAAGATGGTTAGGACTAGAAATGAGTATATATGGAATCGCACACATCTGAGCAGGCATGTCATTATTTCAATCTGAGACAGAGTGAAGGCCATGGTCAGAGTTAAGCTCTAGCAAAACTCACCCTCCTGCAGGGGGTGTGCCAACTGGGTTTATAAGCCAGGTCCAGGCACCTAAGCAGGCATGGTTAGAGCTAGGCCTTGCACTAAAGGTAGCACTGGAAATGGATGGAGGGAGGAGAATGCAGACAGTTTATTTGGCAACTAGTTTACATTTTGTTGTTACAGTTCCTAGGGTCACCAGTTGCATCCTAACCCTGGCAGGTCATACGTCTTAACGGGTGAGAAAAGGGAAGGTGCAAAGCTTGTGCCAAAGGTTGCTAGGTGAGTAGCTAGGTGCAGGATTCCACCCAAGTTGGGGTTACTGAAGGCGCCCCTAAACAAACAAGAACAAAACCCACTGCCACGGACCCCATTCTGATTAATAGTGACTTTATAGGACCGAGTAGAACTGCCCCTTAGGGTTTCCAAGGCTGTGAATCTTTACAGAGCCTACTCTACTGCCACATTTTTCTCCTGCAGGGCGGCTGGTGGGTTTGAACCGCGGTCTTTGGCGGTTTAACTGCTACGCCACCAGGGCTCTTTGGGGTGCCCCTAGTGCCTACTATTTGTGTTCGGAGGGAGGGAAGGTATTTTTAAGAGGGGGCATTTCAACGCCTTCCCCAGATACGAATGCGTCCTGGGCAGTGGAGTGCGCAGTGCAGGAATGGGGACGCAGCCGCCACAAACCTAGGTTTCCTGGTAGGTAACTGCAGTGCTGTGAGGATACCCTAGGCACCCGGCCTGGTAAGGGTGCGGGGCCAAGACGGTGCCCTCCCCAGGTGTCACAGTGCGCCAGGCAGCTCCTTGGACCCGCGCGGGTTCGATCAACACTCCCTTCTCCCCTCTCCCCACTGCGCGTGACCCCTTGATCGCACTGGTCCAGCCTCTGCCTGGGCCATGCGTGATGCGTGTTGTCATCGGAGCAGCAAGGCAGCCCAGGCGCGCGTCGCAGCCGACTTTAGCCTGGGCTGCGCGGCTGGTGTGGAGTGAGTGGCTGGGACGTGCCAGACGAAGGGCCACCGATGGGGTCCCGGCGCAAAACTGCTTGTTTCGTTAAAACCTTTTTGGATTAGTTAGCTATGTTTTGGATTAGGGTTTTGGAGTCGGGTTTTTGGGCACAGGTGAGCGTCCCTAAATACTAAATAACCTTCTCTTCTGGCATCTTCCCGGTGGGGACGGCCTGCGCCTCCCTGAAGTCGAGGACGCTGGTGGCTCCGTCCTCTGCGACAGGCTTTGAGTCGGTAGTGTCCAGGGACCCCCCGTGTTCTTCCAGGGCCTCGGCTTTTAGAAAGGATAGGAATTACTTGTGTCTGAGGATTTTTTTTTTTTCCGATTCAAAATACATTGTCTTCGTGCTTTTGATTAGGGTCATGTTTTGCTTGCAAAGATTAACGTGCTCTCGCAGTCATTAACGTGAAGTTAGAGATCAGAGAGGAACATGAGTGATTCGGGCAACATAGCCCAGCGGTCTTCTGAAATTGGTAGTGGCGTTGGAGAATTTGCCTTTAAAACGCCTTGGAAAGGAGTAGCCGCTCCTGGTTTGAAGAAGTAGCAACTTTGGGTAGTGCACAGGTGGTTCCAGCTCTGCTGGTAAGCAGTGGACTGAGTTGGGGTTAAGAAGGAAGAGGGAGGAACATGTTTCCCGGACAAGGTTTCTTTCTTTTAAAAAATAGGAAAATCATTTCCTGGTGTATGAACACTGATTTGACTTCCATAAAGGGAAATAGTAATTATAGACATAGCTTGAACAAACAGGATTGGAATCAATGAGAAATGAAATCAACGATTTTGGTGAAAATTATTTATCTTAAGTGGAAATTATCTCCAGACATTCTGTGGTTTATGGGGTATATTGAGGCTTCCCTTCAACCTTTCAATTTAAAGCAGAATTGCAAATTTAACCAACAGCTTATTTGGCAAGAACTTTTTTGCTTTTAAAAATAAATGCTAAAATTACAAGTTAGCATGAGCAATGAGGCTGATAGTAACATAGATAGTGGGATGTTTACTTTGCAAGAACATTTTGCTGTGTTATGTAATTTACTCATTCCTCTTTCTCACTGCAGAATATTTATGTTTATTATCTGAGGTAGATATCATGGGCTTTTAAGCAGAAAAATACTTTTTAAAAAAATACTTAATGATTTTAATGTCTTATACGTTTGAAAAAATGCATAAAGCTTATTAAAGGAGGTGTCTTGTCTTGTACACTAAGAGTCGTCTTAGAAAGACTTAAAGGCTATTTCTAAACCTCGACTCAGTGAGGAATTTTGGAAGGGAAATTTTTGGAGGTATAGTAAATTTTCTCCAAAGGAGCTTCTCTCTCTGTTCTCAACAATTACCACGTTTATTTCTGCAGAACAAGTGTTTGGGAGTCCTTTCTATATTTTTAGGTGCTCTGGTGGTACAGTGATTAAAGCACTTGGCTGCTCACCCAAAAGTTGGCCATTCTGACCCACCAGCTAGCTGCTCCACACGAGAAAACTATGGCAGTCTGCTTCCGTAAAGACTTACAGCCTTGGAAACCTTATGGTACAGTTCTTCTCTCTGTTCTGTAGGGTCAGTATGAGTCTGAAACAATTTGGCCACATTGGGTTTGGTTTCCTATATTTTTATTTCTCAGGCATCTGATTTACCTAGTTAATGATCATACTTATAGGTCAGGAGAAGCATTTCAGAATGTCATCTTATTTTCAGAGCATTCAAGCTTTGTGCTGGGTAGGCATTTGAAAATACTAACATTTGATTTTAATAGTGTCATTACTTTCCATTTGTTTTAACTTGAAGTTTAGTTGATTTTCATGTTAAAAAGATTAACTTTTTAAATAGTTACTAAAGTTAAACTGTATATTGTGTTTAAATATTTGCCATTAATGTTTACAGAGGCAAACTTAGTTGCTAGACAAGAATGACATATTGTGACACAATAAAGTAATAAATTAGTTTTCCATAATATGAACAATTAAGATATCCGATTTAAAATGGAGAAATTTTAGAGCGTATTCGACTAAATGCATGCATTGGGGCTGAAAACCATATTTAACTGCAATTTTTGAGAAATAAAATCCTATTTATGAAATATGTGTGGAAAAAGGGAAGCTCTATATAACCTATTTGTGCACAGTTCATATAATGATTGCTTTTATTAATTTTTTTTTCATTCATTGAGTAGTTTATTGTCTTTGGTTTTCTTTTTTCCTAACTTTAGAGAATTCTTCATAAATTTCTGAGCTCTTCAGTATTCTAAGTGGATGCTTATATTACTTGAAAGATCAGACCAGTACTGGGAAATAAAGTATATAAAAGCTCTTTTTTTTTTCCCAAACACCTAATTGTACACCTACAATTTTACTTATCCTGTAAATTTCACTGTGTATTTAAAACTATAATGAAGAGTTTAATATTCAGAACTCTGAATTGACTATCTTCGTTTTCCAGGAATAAGGGCCTGATTACTTCCCTTCCCAAGTTGGACTCTTCTTGTTGGGGGTTGTAGTCTTTTTTGGTTTTGTTGTGAAGTGCATTTTCAAGAACCTTCTGACTCTCACTTAGTCCCAATAAATAACTTTCCCCATAGTTCTTGAAGTAGTTACTCTAATTGGTGGTAGTAGCAATTTTGGTTTTTTGGGGTTGGATTTTTTTCTGATGACCTTTATCTGCTGGAATTGCTGTACATTGGAAATAGTACTGATGCGTCTGTGCAGAAGGAATGTTCTGGTTGTTTCCAGGGAAGATGCCAGTCATCAGCCATTAAGGCTTCCCTTGCACCCAGCAAACCTGTTTCTGGCATTCAGTGTTTTCCTGTTTGAATGCTAGGTAACCATTCAGCTGATTGTAGTGTGAAAAATTAGCAACCTTCCCCAGTACTAATTAAGAATTACATAGATTGTTTACTATCAACAAGCCCTGGATGTTTTGTTCCCCTCTTTATATACATATCACCTGTAAACTATAAGATAACGATCCTCCCACATTGTGGTACAACTTGCAAATATCTTCCCAGTGACCCAGGACCATTTGTTCTGCAGGAGGGGCCAGACTTAGAATTGGATTCATTTTTTTTCTTCTTCTTTTTCAAACAATGAGGTTTTTTTTTTTTCCCCCTCTCCTCTCCCCCCTCTTCTTTTTTTAATTGTAGCGTGGTCTGGTGTTTTTCCACAGAAATACTAATATCTTTTTGAAATGGCAAGTACACTTGAGATTTAAACTTGGTTTTTTAAATGCCGTGTGCAATGAGAGAAAGCCTTTGCATCCTATAAATCAGAGGAAAAATTGCTACAGCTATTATTGCCTTTGTTCTCAAAGCCATTTGAATTGTAGGCTGTGTTGGAACTGGTTTGTACATTGTTTAAATGCTGAGACTAAAACTTCTCATTAGAGTAATTACTGGGTGGGAGGCATTGTCCAGAGAGAAAGCGAGAAAAAGACAGGCCGCCGCTCCCAGCCAGGGGTGTGGCTGGGAAGGAGCTCCGTGGATCCAGGACCTGCCCACAACTGGCCGCCCCTGAGGGCGGGGCCCCGGCGGCCTTTCTGGGGATTGGCTGGACACGGAGGGGGCGGTGCCAGTGCTGCCCAGCGAAAGATATTAGCCAGCACCCATCACTAATCAGGTAGAAGGACCCCAGGCACCAGCCAACTGCCTGAAGTGATGAACGTTAGTAAGTAAGACGTTTTCCTCTTCCAGATTTTTTTTTTAACCCACCCCATCCCGGGTTTTTATGACAGCTGCGGACTGTGCAGAACTGTGGCCTTCAGCTGTTGTTTAGTAAAAGAATTAGTGATTTCTTCAAGATTTGTGAAGTCCCTTCTCATTTTCCTCCTTTTAACCTGAATCTTTGTACCGAATGAGCTTTAACAGAAAGAAAAAAATAGTGAAGTTTGAGTCACTGTTATACTGCTCATAACCCTTTCCTTATTTGCTCGCAGCTAACGAACCTTTCTGCGGACTTTGCATTCCCACTACCATGGTGAGAGCATTTGGATGTGACTGCCTTAAAAAATTCTGTAAGGTGCTTCTCACTGGCTGTCGCTTTTGTTCTGTGCTTCCATACTTGTAAATGTTTAAAATTTCAGAATGCATTCAAGGACATAGGCTCCCTATTGTAATTTCTTGTGTGTTATATTTACCAAGCCTTCACATAAATAGGTTAGGTAAAAAATACATTCTGATGCACTCAAGAAAGCTCACTTGAAAGAAATTCAGCAGGAAAATGGTAACAGATTGGTGCTTCAAGCTTCAGTCTTTAGAAAATGTTCAACAGGTTAGCTTCGGTTTCTAGAGCTCAGTTCTCTTTACTCTTCTGTCAGCGTGCATGTGATCTAGAGATGTTCTGAGCTTTGACCGCCTTTCCTGGCAGATGTTCTTAGAAACGTATACCAAATGTTGGGCAGCTAACTTAAGACAATAAATAAGCAATTTTTAAAACTTTCTAAAAGTTTATTTGGGTTACCCTGGATGGAACAGTCTGTTCATTTTTTATTTGTGTCTCAAAAGTAGCTATTACTTGTAAAGTTCTAAAATGAGAATTTATATCATGAAATCATAGAAAACTTGGTTCCCAATCTGTGAGGTTGTATTTAGGAATTTTAAAATCTGTATACTACCCCCCCCCCTTTTTTTTTTTGGACCTTTGATCACTGGCTTTTGAAATTTGTTTTTATTAAGCCAAGCTTCACTTTGGACTAAAATGTCTAGATTATAATTGATATGTTGTAACATTGGTATCTTAAAAACCAGAGTAGCAGAAATTCTGTTAAAATTTCTGTTACTTCCTTTGGAAAGCAAGCAGTAGTGACAAGAGAAACATTTTCTAAAATGTTTATTTTTTTAAGCTTTAATAATTGAGGAAAAATAAAAACTTACAAAAAGAAAATATTATTTCATTTCTGCATTTTATTAAAAAGATAAATTCTGAATTTATATAGATAAGCTGGGATGAGGGAATGTATGATTTCCTGTAGACTATTTTTATTTTCCATTGAGATGTTACAATTAGTAAATTTACCATGCCTTAACATTTCCTGTAATTTCCAAGAGTTGTTTTGTGCTTTTAAAATGTATTATTCCCCCCTCCAAAAAAAAAAAAAAACAGGATTTTTTTTACATGAATGTATTGTACATATAAGGGAAGATAAAGAAATGCTGAACTTAACTTCAATTTTTATGGAATTTCTTTATAAGTCTGTTAGGAAGAACTTGTGTGTGCTTGAGATTTTAGAATGGTACTGGAAAAGCACATCTTAGGTTTAATCATATTCATGTCAGCACCTGTAAAAAGAAATATCCTAGACCTACTAGGATTTTAAATCCACAGTTAGCAACATGATTAGTGCACATCCATTGTTCATTTTTGAAGAATTTTGTTGACTGACTTTCATGTACTTGAATTCACGTGAGAAAATACTGTGGCAGTAAGCAAGGCTGCATTTCAGATTTCATGCTACCATGTAAGTGTCAGGCCTCTCTGCAATGGGAGAATTAGAACATACAGTCATAACATACGAATTCTCACAGCAGTAAAGTGGAAGTTTTGCCCTACAATTTAAAAATACTATTTCAGCATACTTGTTTAGTGAGGAATAGTCTCTGTAATGATGGGATATAGTTAACTTATGAATTATTCAGCCATTTGCTCATAGCATGCAATTTTTGGATAAACAAGCCTGATATCATGGGCTTCTGTGTGGTTTTATTGTTCTGTTTCCCACTTAAGTATTTGTTTTACCTTCTCACATGATATGTATCCACAAGCCAGCCATTTCTTGTTCATACGGAATGCTGGCCTGGTAATAACTTTAATTCCCTTCAGATGAGCTGTTCGTAAAGTGGAAAAGAAAAAGAAATTAAAACTGAAGTAAGCATTTTTTCAAAGTATAAGAAACTTTTTTCTCTTTCTTTCTCCTAAAGTTAAGTAGATGATGTTTTCAATAATATGCATTGCTATAAGTCTTGTAGTGAAGTTGAAGCAATTAACCCTTTGCTCTATTCCTCATAAAATGTTTAAGAGTTAATACTAGGCATAAAATGTCTGGACTGGAATATATAAAAGGGAACAGAATTTGAGTGAAATATGACTCTTGTGTTTATATACATTAAATCATTCTGTAAAATAAAACTAAGACATTGACTTGATAAAAGATTATACAGTACTGAAGGCATTTTCATTAAATGAAAAGTTTACTCCTGTATTTTCAGCAGTAATTCATACAGTTTGACTCCCTACTTCACATCGCCCCTTCTCCTTTCTTCTTTATTTGTGGTTGGCAATAAATATATTTTAGGATATGTTTCTCTGTCAACTTTTATGATAAAAACCACCTGACAAACTGTAATTATGTGGCTAAAACTTATGCTTAGTTTGAATTTGGTAAAAAATATACAAAGAATATTAGAAAGTAAAACCACAAAGATATTTATGTTGTCTTGACTATGTGCGTAGGAACTTTGGTCGTGTAGTGGTTTAGCATTTAGCTGCTAACGAAAAGGTTGGCAGTTCGAACACACCAGCCGCTCCGTGGGAGAAAGATGAGGCAGTCCACTCTGCGGGAGGAAGATGAGGCAGTCTTCTTCCATAAAGATTTACAACATTAAAAACATGTTGGGGCAGTTCTGCCTGTCCTATAGGTTTGCTACGCATTAGAATCAACTCAATGGCAGTGGTTTGGGGCTTGATTTTGACTATGTTCCTATAAAGAAGAACAGATAGGAACTAGAAGTCATGGAATTTTAGACCCCAGAATAAACATCCAAGAGTGAAATTCATTTATAAATACTCTTTCCTACTTCAAAATGGGTGGGCATTTATATGTGTGTCCGTTCCTGAATCAGTTGTCTAACCTGAGGACAGAGTGTTTAATTGGTTCTCCTTCCCTTTCTTTCCTTCTTCCTGTCTTACAAATCTTGTTAATGTCATTATCTCCAAAATGCATTTGAGGTTTACTTTATTTTTGTTTAGCTATTGATATTGATTATTTAAAAAAACTTAATAGCACAGTGCCTAAGGCACTTGACTGCTAACCAGAAGGCTGGCACTTCAAACCCACCGGCCACTCCTCTGAAGGAAGATGAGGCAATCTACTTCCATAGTGATACTACCTCGGAAACCCAAGGAGGTGTCACTATGAGTGGGTCCGACTCCACAGCACATAACAACAACAACAATACACAGTAGCAAGTTTTAATAAGCAGACTATGGAAAGCAAAAGGACAGCTTTCTCAAAGAGATACTATTGAGTTTTCATATATAGAGCAAAATGGGTTAAAGACTCTTTATCATACCATGGAATTTATTTATTAGCTTGTTAAAAAGATTACAAGACTATCATTTCATTGATTATGGTTAACTGCAATTGAAGAGATATTTCAGTTATTTTACCATTAGCTTTTAAGAATGAATCGTCAACTAAATCTGATTACTGATTGACGACTGTTATAGGTTGAATTATGTCCCCCAGAAATATGTGTATGTTTTTCAAATCCTAACCTCTATGCTTGTGGTTATAATCCCATTTGGGAGTGAGTTGTCTTTGTTACGTTAACGAGGCAGGATTAGTGTGGGGTGTATCTTGAGTCAATCTCTTGAGATATAATAAAGATTAAATAAACAAGTGAGCAGAGAAGAGATAGGGGTAGAGAGATGCCAAGCCCACATGAAGATTGCCCAAGAGCAGAAGCTCAAAAGAGACAGACCTTCCTTCAGAGTGGACAGAGTGAAAAATACTTCCTTTGGAGTTGGTGCCCACTTCCTCACTTCCTCTGGAGTTCATGCCCTGAATTTGCACTTCTAGCCTCCTAAACTGTGAGAGAATAAATTTCCGTTCATTAAAGCCACCCACTTATGGTGTTTCTGTTATAGCAGCACTAGATAACAAAGACAGAATTTGGTCTTCTAAAATGTAGAAGCAGTTTTAGAATTGAGTAGTGGGTAGAGGCTTGAAGAGTTTTAAGGTGGGAGCTCTGGTAGCATAGTGGCTAAGACACTTTGCCTGCTAACCAGACGGCTGGCGGTTCAAACCCACCAGCCACTCCTCGGAAGGAAGGTTGGGCAATCCTACTTCCGTAGTGATACTGCCTCGGAAACCCAAGGAGGGGTCGCTATGAGTCGGGGCCGACTCGACGGCACATAACAACAACAACAACAATGGTTGGGCAATCTACTTCCGTAGTGATACTGCCTCAGAAACCCAAGGAGGGGTCACTATGAGTCGGGTCCGACTCCATGGCACATAACAACAACAACAACAATAGTAAGAACATACATTGCCTTGAAGAGACTCTTGGTAGAATTATGGACATCAAAGGTAGTTCTCGTGAGGGCTAAGAAGGAAGTGAAGAGACCTATGGAGAAAGTTCTGTGTCATCTCAAAGAATATGTGTGCACCAGCAACAGAATGTTGGTAAAATGTGGACGTTAAATGTGTTTCTGGTGAGACTTTAAAAGAAAATGATGAACTTGTGATTGGACAGTGGAAGAAGGGTGATGCTTTTTATGCAGTGGCAAAGAACTTGACTGAGTTATGTTTAAATGTTTGATGGAATGTAGAACTTGTTAGTGATGAACTTGGATATTTAGCTAAAGAGATTTCTGAGTAAGATCTTAAAGGGATCTCATGGTTTCGCCTTGCTGCTTATAGTAAAATGTGAGAGGAAAGAGATGAGCTTAAAAATGAACTGTAGAAAATGAAAAAAAAAAACTTAAAAGATTTTAAAAACACTGTTTTGCAAACCAACGACAATGTCTTAGAATTTCACCCATGTTCATGGCTACACAGATTTTTGTTAAAGAGATAAGCCTGTGACTGATGGATCTAACCAGCTACCACAGCAGAAAACCCATCATGTGAGACTGAAGGGGGCAGAGAAATATTGAAGGAGAGAATACTGTCTGCCTCCTGGAATTCTACAGGCAGGAAACATGCCAAAGGAGCTACATCTGTTGTTCCAAGAAAAGGGAAAAAAAAAAACTCTCTCTGATGCAGCTCGGAGATAAACAGAACTGTTGGAAAGAGCACAGGAAGCAGAGCTACTTGGTCTCAGACAGTGGGGCCTTGGCCAATGGCATTTCAAAGGATTTAGCTGTGGTCCTTGATCTCAAAGCATGGGGCTACAGCCTCCTAGGTTTCAAAGAGTTGCCACCAGAGTATGAGACTGCTGTGTGCGAGGGGGTTGGACAAGGGGTACAGAACTACCATGCTCAAAATGCAGAAAGAAGATGCCTGCCAGAGCCAAAGGAATAGGGCTGCCACTCAGATGAACCAGGACAGTTGGGCCACCCAAAGCCAAGGGAGCAGAGTTGCCATCCCAGTGGCTCTGGAAGGTGGTGCGAAAGCCCAGAGCCATGACCTTCCACCCAGAATCCAAAGAGTATGGCCAACACTCAGAATCTGGAGGGTGGGACCATTGCCTGCAGGGTCTCAGAGAACAGAATGGAGGATTATTTTCAAGCCTTGAAAGCTAATGTAAATTGTTCTGCTGAGTTTTTTACTTTATTGATGCCCATTTTCCCTTCTTTCCCTCCAGTTTCTTCCATTTGTAATGGAAATGTTTACCTTGTGCCTGTTTCACCATCATATGTAGGAAACAGATAACTTGTAATCAAGATTTCACAGGTTCAAACGTGAAGAGGAATTGTGCCTCAGGATGTAATACACTTAGTTTCATCCATATTTGATTTAGATGATTCAGAAAATGAGATTTTGGACTTGGAATGGATTTAAGACTTTTGGGATGGTGTAATAGAGTGAATGTGTTTTGCATGTGGGAAGGGTATGAATTTTGGGGACCAAAGGGTAGAATGGTGCAGTTTGAGTTGTGTCCCCTAAAAATGTATTTTAAATTCTAACATTTATGTCTGTTGTTTTATAATCCCATTTGAGAATGAGTTGGCTTTGTTACATTAATGAGATAAGATTAATGTAGGACATGTCTTGACTCAATTTCCTTTCAGGTATAAAAGAGTTTAAATAAATCGGTAGAGCAGAGATAGGGGCAGAGAGATGCCAAGCCATGTGAAGTTTGCCCAGAGAGACAGGGCCTTTCCTCTAGAGTGAATAGAGAAAAAAAGCCTTCTCTGGAGTTGACAGCCTGAATTTGCACTTCTAGCCTCCTAAACTGTGAGAAAATTAATTTCTGTTTGTTAAAGCCACGATTGTGACGTTCCTGTTATAGCAGAACTAGATAACTAAGTGGGAGCTCTGGTAGCATAGTGGCTAAGGCACTTGACTGCTAACCAGAAGGCTGGCGGTTCAAACCCACCAGTCACTCCTCGGAAGGAAGGTTGGGCAATCCTACTTCCATAGTGATACTGCCTCGGAAACCCAAGGAGGGGTCGCTATGAGTCGGGGCCGACTCGACGGCAAATAACAACAACAACAACAGATAACTAAGTGGTTATTCTCGTACACGTTACCAATTACATCGATAATTAATATTGTCAATCTATCTTACTGTATTGGACATTAAGCACTTTATTTCAATTCAATACACATTTGAGTGTCAGACATATGGAATCAGCAATATCTGGTCCCAGTCCTTAAGGAGTTGGCTTTAAGAGGCCCATTATTTTTATAGAAGTTAAAATATAGTATTGTTTGAACTCTGTTTTATTATTTCTTTAAACTTAGCAGGATAGGGTCTTATTTTTATAGATAAAACTGTGAAAATTGTATTTTCTGTAGGAGCTCAGTTATTTTTCCCATTTACTAATTACAGTTTATAGAAAAAACTACATTTTCAGACAAAATATTCCAAAGATTTACTTATTTGTGCATATGAGCACCTTAATTTATGTATGTATCACTTTTTACCAGGAACTGGAGCAATATAAAGTAAATTTAACCAAATGTTAACTAAGAAGTATTTAGTGTGATAGAATTATTTCCAATTCTTCAGTAAATAATCCCACACAGATGATCTGATTTTCAAAGTTAGAGAAGATGGGAGAAAATTCTGGATTTTCGTGAAATTAGTATTTTTTTCCCTTGGAAAAAAAATTTGAAAATGTTTGATAGTTTTATATTGTAAATGACAGCATAAAATCCAAGTATGCCACTATTGCTATGCTTCATACATATCTGCAAAGCATTTAATGTTTAGAATTCTTTCCATTTTTGAGTGTTGCACATGAAACTAATGATTTATGTTTGATGCTATTAGCATTGATCCTTATGTTGAAGAATTTAAGTCAGAACTTTTGAGATAGATGGTATTTTAAAATATCATTATTCTGACTTAGGTATAGAAAGAGACAGTGACTCATTTCTTGAGCACAGCACTGCTGGGGGCTTGGCTTGCTAGACACCCCTGGTGTCAAGTCTACTAGCTCAGCACACCGTGTGAGCATGTGCTTCAATCATTTCTGCATCTCCTGTCCTTACATTAGATTGCAGCAATGAATGTCTTCACAGAGCAGGTCTCTCCATTAAGTATGTTATTAGGAAATATTTGTAACATGAATTAAGAAAAAAATATGTCCACTTGAGCTGGGGAAGAAGAGAAAAAAGAAGGCCAAGCATTTCGTGTGGGTTACTTAGAAAAAAGTTGACACAAAGACTTCTTTTATATAGCTTTAGAAAGTTATTATACAACTTCAACTATATTCTACTTTCTGTTCTGAACTATTTTTTCCCCACTTAATACATTTCTTGCCACCTTATGTCACATAAACAATTTGATCTCATTCTTTTCAATAAATGCATACCATTCCATTACGTGGCTATATACCATATGTACAACCAAGTCTGACGTACAAAATCAGCAGATCATTTTCACAATAAAGCTATATTCCCATTCTGTTCTTTGTTGTTAGTTGCTGTCAAATCAGTTTTGACTTATGGCGACACCATATGTGCAGAGTAGAAGTGCTCTGTAGAGTTTTCAGTGGCTGTGACCTTTTGGAAACAGATCACCAGGCCTGACTTCCATGAGGCCTCTGGGTGTATTTGTACCGGCAACCTTTTGGTTAGTAGTCCCGTGCTTAACCATCTGTGCCACCCAGGGTCTCCTTGCTATTCTTTAAGTGGCCATAAATTAGTATGTAACTAGAATTTAGAATTAGACAGTATCACTATGTAAGTTAGGAACCCAGGTCCGTAAGAATATGTACACTTATTCGTGATAAATATATCAGTTATGAAGTATGTTGTTGTTGTTATTTGCCATAGAGTCGGCCCTGACTCCTAGCGACCCCTCCTTGGGTTTCCAAGGCAGTTATCACGTCGGAAGTAGGATTGCCCAACCTTCCTTCCGAGGAGTGGCTGTTGGGTTTGAACCGCCAGCCTCCTGGTTAGCAGTCAAGTGCCTTAGGCACTATGCTACCAGAGCTCCCAAAGTATAGTAGTATTAATTTAGGTAAGAGTATTGATTCTAAGAACACAAAAAAAAAAACATATTTCCCTGAGAAAAACTGCAAATATAAGAAAAGTTAGACTTGTTCTCTGATACTTTGCAGTGTTCCAGATTCTTTTAGAAATCCTTAAACAAATCATACCTTGGGCATGCCATTATTGTCACGGCGCAGTGAATGGTAAATAGATCAGATCACTTGGGAATTTACAGTTTCATTTTTCATGAGTGATGATTTTTTCTGAGAAGCATAAAATTGAGGTCAGAAATGGTCTTCCCTTGGTTAATGGTATGGCAGTTTCGGGGTGGCGGGGCAGGGAGGCAGACACAGGGATCCCAGGCATCTCTTTCAAAATACTTGGAAAATTTCTATTTGAGTATTTACCGTGTTTTATTTTCCAAGACATGTAATAACCTTTAACATAGTTTGAAGAGATTCAGTTGACAAAGAGAATTACATTTTATGTAGTTTAAGTAATATGCTTTGTGTCAGATTGCATGTAGTTTGAGTTATTAAAGACAGGATTTGATAAAACCCAAAAACCAAACCTACTGCCGTTGAGTTGATTCTGACTCATAGCGATCACTTTCGGTGTCTGAGGTGGTAAATCTTTACAGAAATAGATTGCCCAGTCTTGCTTCCATGGAGTGGTTGGTGGGTTTGAACCACCAATCTTCTGGTTAGCAGTCAGATGCCTTAGGCACTTTGCTACCAGAGCTTCTTAGGGAAATGATAGCACATGAAAATTGACCATTACAATCTGGAGACATGAGAATGATTTGTGCCAGTGGACTATTTCAGATGCTATTTGCTAGTTTTAGTTACTGTGGTGTCACCTTTAGAAGCAGTAGTCTTTTAAAACCATAATTGGTAGAATTATTTCCCAAAAATGTAATAAGTATGCTTTTTTTCCTACATGAAATGAGTTACATGAATATTTGCTTCTGCTTAAATTTGTTTTCTAAACGTTGACATACCTAAAGATGTTTGGTAATCAAAAATAATGGAGTCTGCTGGAAAATAGATGCTGTTGATTGATTTCTTTATTTTGAAGAAAATTATTTTCACTTATTTTATTTGGTAACCTTAATTTACTGGCAAATTAGATTTGTGCTTCCGAAATAATATGGCCAGTACAGACTTCTATTCTTGAATTTTGGCTATTTTTTAAACATGTTAAGTTTTTGCTTCAGTATTCAAAGGACAATTTTTCTTTAAGTTTTTTATTCAGTAACAATTCAAACCAATTATGTTTTTCCTCTATACAAGTCACTTGTTTACTTGTCCCAGCTACTCTTGGGCAGACACTTGACTAACACACATTGTATAAGAGCTTATTTTTGTCATTTAAAAATGCTTATCACTAAAAAATGACAACAACAACAAAATAGAATTTTAAAAAAAAATTTGTTAAAATAACAAATGAAAGAACATCACTTATTAACATTGATATGAAGACATGGCCCTTGCCAGTATTTGGGGATTTGGTATTTCTTTGGGGTTGTGAAGGAGAACTCTTTTGTTTTTGTTTTGAGGTACTTCATCCATTATAGGAGCTCTGGTGGCATAGTGCCTAAGGCATTTGACTGCTAACCAGAAGGCTGGCGGTTCCAACCCACCAGCCACTCCTCAGAAGGAAGGTTGGGAAACTACTTCCGTAGTGATGCCGCCTCGGAAACCCAAGGATGGGTCACTATGGGTCAGGTCTGACTCAATGGCAGTGGGTTTTTTGGCTTCATCCATTATATCTAAATTTTACTCCATTAGCAAAAATCAACATGTAGAAATTTATATATTTTTAGGTTTGGGTTCAGAACAGCATCTGAAAGATGACTTGGTTTGTAAGTTCTTTCCCATGTTCTGTAGCCAAGCTTCTTTGTCACCTTTGGTGAGAAAACTCTATCAGTGGGAACTGTTTGCTTTCACACCCGGGAATGGTAGGGGCAGGATGAGGCACATAGTGTAGGGAGTGGGTAGTATCTTCTGAGAAGAGTGGAAAAGAGTTTGTCAGACTTTGGGGAAATCTTAGAAAAATCAAAGAGCATGTTTCATCTATGGGATTGCCTTTTTATCCCAAGAGCAAAGGGAAACTGCTATCTTTATTATACTCCTACAGCTGAAGCCCTTGTACATGTGATTTTCAAAAGCCAGCTCACTGTTAACTCTGGTCTGAACCTGTTTGTGTTGTGTTTCCAGCATACAGGAGAATTTGAGACTTCCCCTCCTCCCCCATTTCTTCTGTTTTTGTTCAGTGTAAACAGTTCTGCGTAGTAACATAGACAAATATAGCAGAGAATGTTTTTCTGGAAGAAGAATGCTCCCTAAGCATTTTTTAACCATTTTTGGGAAGAATTGATCTTTCTGTGTATTTCAGACAGACTGAAAGAGGAGGAGACCATTGCTGGAAATTGAAGTGACATCATATGTATTGCCCCCATTGATCTGCTTTTAGTCTTCAGTCAGGATAAAAGGAAATGGCATCAGGGAGGAAGTATGCTTCATTTAGGCACAGATCCCAGAGTGATAATAGGGTAATAATAGAACTCACTCCATGCCACTGTCAGCCACTGTCAATCGGTGGCTGGCTACATTAGTCCCAGCTCAGTCCCTGCTTGGGAGCTTCTCTCCACCTTCCTTCATTGCAGGCTACAGCACCCTGCAAGGCGAGGTTCCTCCTTGCTTTTGGAGGGTTACAGACAGTGGGGTTGTGGATATGTTCACATGCGCTGGGGTTCCTTGCCATGGGTGCTGCCTGTGGAAGGTCAGTAAGACATTTTTCTGAGCTAGGATGTGATATGTCCTCTTCTGTGTGGAACTAATGGAAATGGTAGAGAGCCTCAGTTGTGTGGGTGGTCTTCTGGGAGCTCCGAGTGAGTGGTGCCCTTGTGACAGCATTCTGAGACTTCTGGAAGAGTCAGGTCTTGTTTTCTTTGTGCTGCTTGTAGGCTAGGGTGGGTTTGTAAATTTGTATTTTCTTTCCAAGAGCCTGTGTGGAAACTCTTTAAAACCATTAGGGTGGCTAGCCTCAGCATTTCAGTTGACTTGGAAAAATACAAGATAGACATTTTTTCCTTTGTACATTTCTGGGTAATTAGCAGCTATGGAATCCTCCATGTCCAGAGTAAGAATATAGCCTTCCAAATCCTTAATAACAACATTTGTACCTGACTGACCTCCTTCAGCACTTTCTGTATTCATTTGAGTGATTTGTTTGATTCTGTGAAGTTTGTCATTCAAGAGTTCAGCATGATTTTAGCACCCTCTGGTGGCGCAGTTGTTGAGCGCTCGGCAGCTAACTGAAAGGTTGGTAGTTCAAACCCACCAGCAGCTCTGCAGGAGAAAGATGAAGCAGTGTGCCTCTGTAGAGATGTCCAGCCTTAGGAAACCTATAGGGCAGTTGTACTCTGTCCTGTAGGGTCACTGTGAGTTGAAATCAACATCAGTGAGTTTGGTTTTGATTAATCTTAGTTTGTCTAAGTTTTTGAGGCAGATGCATTTTTAAAATACTGCTCTAGTCTTTGTATGGAAAAAAAAAAATAACAACCCTACCACAAATTCCTTTTTTGTGCAAAGGAAAGGACTTTCAATTCCCATCACTGTTGATGGTTGATGGGCACATTCTTAATCTTAAGAAATCAAGGCAAGTTCTTTTGATAAGGTTTAAAGAACAGCTTTCTTAGGAGATAATGTTTGGAAACTACTTTATTTTTCTTGATCACTCCATAGTACAATGAAAGCATATCTGTCTTCCTCATTATTGATGTAGTAAAATAGAGTTGGCCTAGAAGTCATGTGAAATTTAATTTGATTTCAACATGGGTGGGAGTGGAATGAGCCATGCACCATTTCCCGTCACTGTTGTGCCAGCTGTCGGGGCATGTCTCGCCCAGCGCCATGCTCTGGCAATATTTGCTAGTATATGATATCTTCTAGTTGCTTTGCAAACATTTCAGTTTATTTCCTTTTCATTGTGGGGTGGTGTTAGATGCAGCAAAAGTTTATTTTGCAAAGAAAATACACTCAGAGAATAGCTCTTTACCACAGTTTGGCTTTAATATACTCTTTTCTAGGCTGTGCTCGCATATAAAAGTTATGTTGTGTTTACTTCTTTGTGAATGAAACACACCAAATTAGTTATCTTGTCTAGGTACTAAAGTGGCATTAATTCATAAGAAGGACAGATTTATTTTCTCTATTTTTTAAAAAATTGTTTAGAAACATCATTTTTCCCATGAATTATAAGAGTTGCAGTTGAAAGCCATATAACTACAGATTGTTTAGTAAGTGAGAGTCATTTATACAAGTCCATTTTAAAGAGTTGGACCAGAAGAGACCTTGTAGCGTTATTGAAGAATGTTCTAATCGTCCTTGTGGAGGACCTAGTTGCATTTTGCCTGCCTCTGGACAAGCTGGCTCTTGCACTGGTACGTCAGGCGTAGGTCCTGACAGAAGAACAGATACCTGGAGGTGGGGTGTGCGCTTGATCTGTACCTCACTCCAATTACAGAAGATTACGTTTATTAAAGAACTGCAAAGGGTTGACTACACAGCACACTCTCTTCTATCTCAGCTCTCCATCTTGAGTCATGCAGCTTAGCTTTAAGTATTTCCACTGAGTAAAATTTAAAGAGGATCAAAACTGCCAGCAGTTTGCAGTTCTGTTTCTATATGCACATGTGTGAACTTTGTGCTAAGAAGATAAATGAATCCAAGTATTTTGATAGGTTCATATATTAATAATTCTTAGATTTAAACTGGAGTTTTGTTTATTGGCTACATCCATTTAGGGTAAGTTGAGGACAAAGCTAGTCTTTTTACTGAGGGTTTCTTTCCTTTGTCAGTGTCTGTTTTAAACCAAGTCCCAAATGCAATTCTAACAATTGGCCTCTTTGTAAGTTCCAGCACAAAATAGGTAGATACTTTTCTTGCCATTCTTTCCTTCTCTGTAATCCTGCAAATTGGCATGGCTGGTACCTGCTTATATTTAGTTAGCAAATGATCCCCAATGAAAGTGAGGTTCCATTCCTGGTCAGTGGATGTTCTGCCCTGGATCGAGCACTATTAGTGCTGAGATTCCCTTCTCTGTTAGGCAGAGCCTGTTCCCAGAAGCCAGTCTTCCCTGTTTCTGGAGTGAGTCCTCTTGACTGTGGCATAAACATTTAGGTACAGCTGCCCTTCCTCAGATTGGCTACTTCTAGAAACTGCTTACAGTTTTTGAGGGTGTCTGTGCAGATGCCCCCGCGTGGGCTGAAGGGGGCACCCAGAGCCATTCCTGGCGTCCTGATCCCAGTCTGCTCATGGTCTGTACCTGGTGCATCAGGGCCCCACTTTGTGTCCCATGTAGAGTTAGTGGCTGCTCAGGGAGGGGCACCCAGGCCAGGCCTCTGAGGGTACAGGTGGAGGTGAGAACCGTGTATGTGCTAGAGAAAAGACTTACAATTTGGGAGAAAAGAAAGGTACCTAATAGGGGGTTTAGACAAGAAGGTATTGGGGAGTGGCCTTAGAGGAACCAGGAGACTTGGGCTTGAGGCTGTGGGCAGGTGTAGCCTTCACAAGAGACAGGCCCCCTGAAATGTGAGGAAGGAAGAACAGGAGAAAGAAGCTACAGGCAGAAGGGAGACTGTCAGAGGCTTTGCTGCCACTCAGCTGGGCTGTGATGTGGAGAAAGAGAGAGAGCCATCACAGAAGAAGCCAGCAAGAAAGGGAAGAATCTCCCTGCTGCCCAGTCAGGACTTCACCCCAGTGGATAAGAGCCCATCTTTTGCTGACTACCACTAGTAGTACCAGCCATGCAGTTCTTGAGTGTAGATGAAGGAAGAGCGTCTCTGGATTAGGCTTGTTTTATAAAACAGATTTCTTTCAAGTTGTTAAAGTAGTCTCCCACATCTAAAACTTACAGAAAATGGTAGACTTTTGTTTTTGTTTTATTTTGTTTTGTTACTAGTAGTTATTGGATATCTTCCAAGCATCTTTAAGACACATGAATTCTAAAAGGAAATTATCTCTCAGTAAGTCCTTGAGTCCTTGTATAGAACCTTCCAGGTCATTGGTAAATATAAACCTGTATTTTCACTGAAGCACCGTTGTTTCTCCTGTCAGCTTTGTTTCCTACTGCTAGATCCACAGCATGACTTTGAGGTGGGCAGAGGGATGCTGTGAAGTAAATACATCCAAGTGATATGCATCCCCATGTCTGTCTCTGTGGGGAAGTAGGGGTTTCATTAGAATTTAGAAGGATGAAGTGAGAAGATTACATAATGAATGTTGTATATGCTCCTAAATATACCGTCTACCTGATTTTCCTACGTGCCCATTTTGGAAAAGTGTGTGTGTCTGTCAGTGAGGGAGAAGGAAGAAGGGGCAGACAGAGTGCACACTTGGGGGCAGAAGGGTGAAGAGAAGCAGGGAAAGAACCCAGGAATTTGCAAGTTTCTTTTAGAGTAACAGAAAACTAAGATTAAAATCTAGTTCTTACTAATATTTTATTAGTTGACAGGAACTTTATGCAGGATAGAGAGAAGATTAACAGAGAATGGTGGAGTTCATCGTTGTAATTTTAAAACTTTTATTTTAGAATATTTTTCGTTGCCTATAAGATGTATCTAAATTGATACTTTTCTTCTTGGTAACAGTTTGAGCATGGCTCTGTGCTAGGTATTGACAGAAACACTGCAGTACAATAGTAAATAAGACAGGTGACTTTTAGATTCTTGGATTTCACAGATACTGTTTGCCCAGCACAAAAGGATTTGTTTTATTTTTGGATCATGTAAAGACATTCTTCTCTTTACCCTTAACTGGTAACACCATTTTTGACCTATCTTGTATGAAAACTCATTAATATGGGTGACCTTGTGTGTTTTGTATACAACCATTTTTTAATTTTTTAAAAGAAGCAATAGACTTTTATAATGGAGGGGTTAGGAGACACAACTCTTATTTCATTAAGTGTTCTTTTTTCTTTGTGTGCAGCAGGTACATTTGCAGGGTTTATGTAGAGAAACAAATTTGAAAGCTGTTTTCTGTTAACTATCCGTGTTTGCCTAAAATCAGATGGCTTCTTGAATCTTTTTTATCCTTAGGCTAAATGACATCTTTTGGCATATGTATGCCATAAAGAAAGGGATCTAATAAACCGTGGTAATATTTTATTAAAATAAGCACAGTTTTGATCTGCTGTAAGTAAAGAACTGAAATGAAAAGTAGGCCTTAGTTGCGCCCAAGAATGGAGTACCTTAGGGATTCAGGTAGTGTGAGCCTTGAGGTCTTATAAAATTCAGCTGTGCAGTCTTCCATGTTTCAGATGTGCAAAAAATTATCCAGGTGCTATCTTTGACCTGTTTGGGTTTAATTTCTTATCAGCTAAATAGCATTTTCACAGGCTGTTTGGTTTTACCCTTAGCTTCTTCCAGACCAACTGGTGTTGCTTCTGGAGCATCTCTTGGAGCAGAAGACCCTGTACCCACGAACCCTGCAAAGCCTCCAGCAGACATATTGCCTTCCTGAGCAGGATGCAGAGGTAACTGGGAGCAGATCTGCCTTACTGGTGAAGAATGTTGGTTCCCTTGCAGTCCCAAATGTTGAGTTCCTATTTCTATTAGCAAACTCCCATGCTGTTTGCTTATAAGAAGTGCCTGTATTCAAGCAAAGAGTGAACTGCTTCCCTGGTTGTGTTTGCTCCAGCAGGGGGCCTGTGACCACAGTTGTAGTTGCCATGGTACTTTAAGGTCCTGCAGTTCTCCTTAAGTCATAAGGATAGACATAAGTCTCCTGAAGGAATAAGCACGTGGGGTGCAGTGTTTCCGAAATCTGACTCCAGGGCCTCAAAGTTTTTGAATGGTAAATGTGGGCAGGTCATCATGTGTATTGATGATGGCTCAGTCCTGTTGTGCATTAAAGAAACTTGGCTCCCATGTGTCAGAGTTTCTTGGTTGCATTTAGTTAGGACAGGGATAGAGCCATATGTAAAGGAAATGAAAACTAAAGCTAACAGCCATGGTTTGAAAAGTAAAATAGGATGCTTGTGGGTACGCAATATGATGTGGTCCTTAATATTTTTCAGCAATATTATGAAAAATGCAATGTGAATCCTAAGATGAATTCCAGTTTGTTGTGTTTTTTTGTAGAATTAATAAATACTTAATGCATATAGTCATTGTAAGTAAAACAAAAGAGCAATCAAAGAGAAAACCTTTGTATAAAACTCTCAAAATGCAGAAAAGTAAGTAAGTTTGGCTTGATGAAATAGCTGACCATTTTAGAACTGTGCTGTGCAGCATGGCAGCCGTTAGCCCCATGTGTCTATTGAGCACTTGAAATGTGGCTATTTTTAATTGAGATGTGTTGAAAGTATAAAATGCACAATGGATATTGAAGAATTTGTATTTAAAAGAAGGAATGTAAAATATGTCATGAGTAAGTTCTTCCTATTGATTACAATGGGGTTGTGGTTGGAACAGTGGTTAAATCATTCAGCTGCTAACCAAAGGGTTGGCAGTTCAAAACTACCAGCTGCTCCATGGGAGGAAGATACGGCAGTCTGCTTCTGTAAAGATTTACAGCCTTGGGAACCCTTTGGAGCAGTTCTACTCTGTCCTATAGGGTCCCTGTGAGTGGAATTGACTCAGTGGCAGTGGGTTTGGGTTTTGGTATAGATTGAAATGGTATTATTTTGGATATGTTAAGTAAAATATTATTAATTTTACAATAATTAAAATGGAATAAACTGAGAAAAGCCAGCACATTGATTAAGGGTAAGATTACACATTTTAAAATCCTTATAAAATCAGATGTCAATTGAAAAACTCCAGAGAAAAACCATGTAGCTTTTTATCCACCTGAGCTTAAGATCAAAGACTGCAACTGTTGTTTATTTCATCTCTTATATTTTTGTTTATAGGAACTTTCAAATGCCAGACTGTTATTTTTAATTAGTGTTTATAAGACATTTCTATTTATAGGCACTAGGTTATATTTTACCGGAGTCTGAATACCAGGGAAATGTCAGCCTCCTGCCCTGGGCAGTGGACAGATGGAGGCAGAGGGAGGATCAAAGCAGGCTCTGCACTTGTCACTTGATGCCCGGAAGCCTGAGGAGTGGTGGACTCTGTTTTCTCCCTTCCTTTTGGCGGAAAATACATCCTGTTCTTAACTTACAGCTCAAGTTAGTTGTTACATGTAACCTCTGAGAAGTGTAACAGGTTTTATTGGACTGCTTGTTTTTACTTTAACAAAGCATATCATGATGCCCAAAGACAAGGCATTTATAGCCTGACCTTTTGGAATGAGGCCCTGAGGCTGGCACAGCGATCACACAGTTCACACGTGTTTGCCCTGCTAGGCATTGGGATGCCACAGTAGACACAGCAGATAGGACTTTACTACCCTCAGGAATCTTACATTCTTCTGGAAAGACTGCTCCTGAATATGTGAACAAGACACTTTCAGATAAGAGCTATGAAGTTCAGTATTCAGGGTAAAGTTAGGATTAGGTTCCTCTGGGTAGAGTGACTCAGAAAAACTGATATTTGAGCTAAGAACTAAGGATGAGAAGGTGCTGGCCACACAAAGACAGGGTGGGGCAACTTCCATACAGAGGGCACAGCATGTGCAAAGGCATAAGCTCACCATGTTCTAGGGTAGGGTTCAGTGAACTCTTTCCATACAGGGCTAGATGCTTAATGTTTCTGGCCACTTGTTCTCTGTCACAGCTACTCCATTTTGTTCTATTGTGAAAGCAACTATAGGCAATACTCAAAAGAATTGACGTGACTGTGTTGTAATAGAGCTTTCTTTACAGGCCCTGAAACTTGAATTTGATTCACATATCAGAAAATACTTTTTTTTTTTTTTTTTTTACTTAAAATCTATTGTATTGTTTTAAAACATACAAATTGCTCTTGTCTTGTGAGCTGACTTGGTCCAAAGAGGTTCCGACCTCTGCTTTGGAGCCCTCCAGGTTGAGTCAGAATAGGCAGGAGTCAGATCAAGGAAGGCCTTCAGGCCATCGTGCAAATTGGGAAATTCTTCTTTAATTTACTGCCATACTCTTCCCCCTTCCTCAGTCTCAGGCTGTCTCATGTCTCAGGGCAGTTAGATACACTGACAGCTGATGTTATGCTGAAGTTAACTTGAAGTGTCTCTCTGAACCAAGAAATTAACAAGATTTTGGCCAACCAGGTTATTTCTCTGGTAGCGTAGTGCCTAAGGCACTTGACTGCTAACCAGAAGGCTGGTGGTTCAAACCCACCAGCCACTCCTCAGAAGGAAGGATGGGGCAATCTACTTCCGTAGTGATAACTGCCTCGGAAACCCAAGTAGGTGTCTCTGTGCGTCAGATCCAACTCGACGGCACATAACGACGACGACAGGATATTTCTAGAAACTTTGTTAGTTAAGTGTGATTTATTGTGATACTACTTACTTGGAATTTAGTTGAATAACCATCTACCTTTATTTTAAGTAGCAGAACAGAAAGGAGCTCTCGTGGTACATAGTTAAAAGTATTCAGCTGCTTACCAAAAGGTTAGCAGTTCGAACCCACCAGTGGCTCTGTAGGAGAAAGATGTGGCAGTTAGCTCCCTTAAAGATTTCCAGCCTTAGAAATCCTGTGAGGGCAGAGTGAGTCACAGTTGACTCAATGACATCATGTTTTTTGGTTTTTGAACAGAAAGAGTTATCAGGTGGGAAAAAGTCTTCAAAATATTCTGACTTTATTCTAGATACTTCTCCTTGACTTAAATAAGGATAGTCCTTCCAACTCTTAGCGGCCTTCCTTCATTTGTAAACGTAGCCATCATTTGAAAGTCACACAAAGATATTGAAGTGTATGGCAGTTTGTGTACTTCTGCATCCTGTGGGAAATGGCTCTGGCAGGGAGCGGTGTGAGTTGTGGCATGATGGGTCCACGGTGTTGTACTTGATGTCTGATGTGGAAAGACATCTCAGACATCTAATATGGAGCAGGGAAGTGTGTATGCCCATTTCTTTACCTACTGTGTCTGGCGTCCCCCATAGTCTGAAGATGTGCTAGAAGGTTCCCTTTCTCCTCTGACTGGCATTTTTCTGGAAATCATATCCATAACATCACCTTTTGAGAAGGTGATCCTGCTGCTGCATTCATTAGCTGCAACAGTGTTTCCATATCTCCTTTGAGTCTTATACCCCTAATAGGAAAGTGTGTTGCAAAACTCTTGTTGGTCATAGCAGTATTTTCTTGACTTAAGAAAGATTCTCTTTTGTAAGAAACCTAACAGCTCAGCAATTAGAATCCCTCTGTTCAGTAGTCAGTGTCACTTATCTGCCTGGCATCTCTTTTTGTTCATCTCTTCCTCCTTTCCTTTTAGTGTTTGTGGGAGGGTAGGCCTGAGCTGTGTCAGTGGGAAGTTTATTTTTAATTACTTTTTAGTATTTATTTCAGTATTAGGTATCCCAATATTTGTATTAGTTTGATTCCTTCCGTGTTTCCATTGTAGATACAATATCTGACCTGTTGCTTAAAATTTTTGAGGGGGCACAGAGAATGATGATGTTGCCTACAGGGTTGTAGATACCAGCCTCTGGATGCTGTTCCAGGTTATGTCCCCCCACCTCCACCCCCACCCCCACCCATTCTCAGTGTGGTCATATCACAATGGGTGTGAATGCAGAGTTCTCCTGAGGGAAGTGATACTAAGTGTTTAGAATTTTAAAGGAAAGCTGCACAAGGAGAATTTAATAAAGTGGGTGGAGTACTTCGTATAATACTCTAGGCCATTTCACATTTCATGCCTTGCTGACTCCTGCTTCACTGCCACCCTCTGAAGGGTAAGGCATGCATGGAAGAACGTTTGCATTCCTCAGCCTGGAAAATAGAATTCCCAGAGTCCACATTTTTTCCTCTGACTCCTAGAAACCACTGGCCATATGCTGGACTACTCTAACCAAGCAGAAAAGTGAGCCGAAGGGTTGTCCACAGTTTCTGAGTATATTGGCTCAAGAAAAGAAGCATAACGCATGGGATAGTGAGGTCCAACAACTGTGGTCCCACCAGGATCTCCTGGACCTTGCAGCCACCGAAAGGCCTACATGCACTATGGCACCAACTTCTAGAATCCCTTTAAAAATAATAAATTCCCTGACCTCTTTAATGGGTCTCTCAAGGAGCTCTGGTGGTGTAGTGGTTAAAGCACTTGGCTGCTAACCAGAAGATCAGCAGTTCAACCCCACCAGGTGCTCTGTAGGTGAAAGGTGAGGTCATCTGCTTCCATAAAGATTTACAGCCATAGAAACCCTATGGTACAGTTCTGCTCTGTCCTGAAGGGTCACAGTGAGTCGCATTCAACTCGATGGCAGTGAGTTTGGTTTGGTTTTAGTGGATCTTTTAAGCTGTAAAAATAACTTCCCCTTGAAAGTGAGTGGCATGAGGAGCCATAGAACTTGGTTCTATGACTTTGTCCCCTAAGAACTCCACAGCTGACCAAACCTTCGAGCACCTTCATTCTGCAAACTACCACTGAGCACTTCAAAACTGGGGGCGCACCTCAAGTGATAGGCTCTCCCAACGTCATTCTTGAAAATTCAGAAATGGCAACCCACTGTCTTCTCTGGCATAAATAGAAGTGGTGGGCACTAAATGAGAGCGTCCTGCACATGGGCTTCTTAGTAGCAGTTAATTTTCTGTGGGAAGCCCTTATCATCATCAACAGTTGGTTGCTAATTCCATCCCTTGTTGTGTTTGGGGAAATACTGTTGGTTGAAAGAAAGAGGCCTTCCTGGATTATAAGGGAGTGAGAAAGTGTGGGTATAGCATGCCTCAGTCTCCCCTTCATTTCCACCTCTCTGGCATCCCTTCGTGCGCACTGCCATCTTGCCTCCCCCCCCCCAAATGACGAGGAGGATTAAACCTGCTCATATGCACACGAACTGCTGTTCCATTTTTCTATCTCATCTGAACACCCAGTTCTGGTACTTGGCATTGGCCAAAGCAATGAGCCTCATTTTCCTCATAGTTAAACCTTCTTCACGTAAGTGTTAACAGCGTAAGGTGAGAAAACAGCTATGGAATGCCTGTGTTTTTAACCTTTCTGTTCATGTGAGATTCACCTTCTCCCATTTTCTCTAAAGAGCGTTTATTTCCTATTCTTCAGCTGTTTCCTCTTCCTTTTAATCTGCCTGGGCTAGCAGAGAGGAAAGAACTATGCTTAGTTGCTAGGTACGTACTCTGTTGATAAGTCACTCCTTAGAAGCTACCCAGCTGTTGTTCACTGCCATTGTCTGCCCCCAACTCATGGTAACCCCATGCACAACAGAATGGAATGCTGTCTCATCCTTAGCCATCCCTGTGATTGGTTGTGGATTGGACCATTTCACAAGTACATCACCAGGCCTTTCTTCCTAGTCCATCTTAATCTGGAAGCTCTACTGGCAGGTTGTTGCTGCACTGGCTGGAAGTTGAACCTGGGTCTCCTGCATGGAGGGTGAGAATTCTTCCACTGAACCACCACTGCCCTCGCTCAGTTGTAAGGAAGGAGCTCTTAAACACCTGGCCACAGAATTCTTGATCTTTTATTCTTTGTTATTTGGGTGGGATAGAGGGGGAATAAGGGACTGTTGCTCTAAATCAAGATGGGACTGTTGCTCTAAATCAGGATTTCTTTATCTTCGCCCTTGACGTTTTAGACCAGATAATTTCTTGTTATTGGGGGGGGGGGGGCTTTCCTGTACATTGTGGGATGTTTAGCAGATTTGAAAACACCCCTGGCCTCTCAACCCATGAGATGGCAGTAGCACCCCTTCCCCCCCACAGTATGACAGTCAAAATGACATTGCCAAGTATTCCTTAGAGAACAAAATACCCAGTTAAAAACCACTGCTCATAGTAAAGTGCTTGACAGGTGGTTATAGCACAGAGTAGAACAGCTGGGAAGATGGTTCACAACACTGAGTGGCCCCCCAAGGGCCAGGCTCACACTCAGGGCTCCACAGACTTCACATGAGAAGGGGTGAAAGTAAAATCTTTGATGTAACTAGATGCCACTTGATTTGAGGAAGAAAGAGAAGGAATTGGAAACTGAAGTACCAAAAAAAAAACTCCACACTCACTGCCCTTGAGTTGATTTTGACTCATAGTGACCCCTGGTGAGTTTGAACCACCAGCCTTCTAGTTAACAGTCAAATGCCTTAGGCACTATGCAAATTAAAGTAGCAGCAATTAAATCTAAAGAAACAAATTAGAAAGTCAGGAAAAACCTGTTTTTTACCACCAGTCCATGGAGAACCACTGTAGCTTCTGTCTGCATTATATTCCAAAAAGGACCGTTTCAACGTTGGTTGCCATTGGAGTAAATCCTGTCTTGCAGGCCTTTCCCTGCATTTGGGTGTTTTTTCTCACCCTGGTCTCACACTGTCCCATGTGGGTTTTACATATGTAGGGAGGACATGTATTTTAGCATATTTAATTTTCCTTGCAAAGAAAGCCCCACAGCATTTGTGTGAAGTCCAAAGGTGAACAGTGTGTCTTCAGGCAGGTCACAGTGTGACAGCTCTTGAGGCTTAGCTCAGAATTTGATTTGGGCCAAGTCAGAGATCATTTTATGCATCAAGAACACTTGGTCATTACAAACCCAGAGAGGTTTATTAAAGTACCTAGGAGGTGCAAACGGTTTGCACTGGTCTGCTAACCTAAAGGTTGGTGGTTCAAACTCACCCAGTGGTGCCGCAGAAGAATGGCCAAAAAAGAACGATCTGCTTTTGGAACGATTACAGAGCCAAGACAATCTTATAGAACACTTTTACTTTGTAGCACCTGGGATTGCCAGGAGTCAGAGTCAACTCACTGACAGTCAACAATGACAGAGATTTATTGAAAGGGCAAGGAATAAACATTTAGCCAAGTATTACATATCTGAATTCCAAAATTGGTCTGTTGCTGTGATTCTGCCCATTCTTTTAAGGCTATCACACTGCTGATTCAAGGTGACTTTTCTACATTGGAGGGTCCTAGAGACGTAAGTGGGAGCTCTGGTAGCATAGTGCCTAAGGTACTTGACTGCTAACCAGAAGGCTGGCAGTTCAAACCCATCAGCCACTCCTCGGAAGGATAGTGATACTGCCTTGGAAACCCAAGAAGGGGTCGCTATGAGTCGGGGCCGACTCGACGGCAAATAACAATAAGTGTTCAGGGGGGTCCATTTTCTGGCATATATAGCTCCTTGTTTCACCTTTATCCCCTGGGTGCCTTTTGTAGTATTCAGGCTGCAAAATAAAGGTTATTTCTATTTTGTTTTTCTCGCAGAACAGTTTAAAGGAGGAAATGTTAGAAATAAGTTCTTTGGGCTTTGTTGTCATTTCAGCATGCTCAACAGCTTATTAAAGTGTGGTGTCCTTAACTTGGTGCTTTCTTACACAGAAAATTCTTCCTCTTTTGTTTATCTTGATGTAGAATCTAAGTAACATAGGGCAAGAGAGGGATTTACTGACATTCCACTGCCATCAAATCAATCCCGACTCATAGCGACCCCCATTGGGTATCCAAGGCTGTAAATCATTACGGAAGTAGATTGTCTCATCTTCCTTCCGCATAGTAGCTGGTGAGTTTAAACCACCAACCTTCTGGTTGGCAGCTGAATACTTTTTACCCACTATACCACCAGAGTTCCTTACTGACATCAGGTCCTGGTATTGTAGTAGTTTGTGAAGGCAAAAACCAGTTGCCATCAAGTTGTCTCTGACTCATGGCTACCTCATGTGTGGCAGAGTAGAACTATGCTCTAGGGGTTTTCAGTGGCTGATTTTTTGGAGGTAGGTTGACAGGCCTTTCTTCCAAGGCACCTCTGGGTAGACTCAAACTTCTAATCTTATGGTTAGCACCCTAGCACATAGAGCTCCTTTGTGAAGGCAGTGCACAGCTATTCTTCCCTGACCATGCCATTGGGATTGGGGCCACCTGCAAAGCAGTGGGCACAATGCTGAATGGAAGCCTCTGCAGTGATGACATTGTCCAAAGGACTCCAAGGCCTGAAAGTAGGAAGCAGTGTGTGTGTGTGTGTTAAGCCCTACTCAGTGATACTGAGGAAACCCTAGGGGCCAGAAGAGGACAGGACGGTAGCTGTCCTGGGTGCTGGCACACCCCAGCTCATCATGAACTGCTGGCCCATGAGGGCCTCACCCAGCACTGTGGGGAGGCAACACCATGCAACGAAATCCACAATGCATTTTCAGATTGAACTTAAGAGAGAAACCATTGTGGAGGATCAGGATGGTTTATAGCAATTAGTGAAGTGCCTTTCCAGGATAAAAATCAAAGGAGCCCCCCTCTTCACTTGGAGCTTCCAGGCTTGTTGATACTGGCCTCTTCTCATAGGCAACTCATAATATCTTGGCAACTGTGAGGAGTCTGGCTTGTCCCAACTTTAAAAAGTTCAGGTGGCAAATCAAGAGGTCAAATGCTGATCAGTCTGAACTTTAGGATGTGATTTATAAATGGTGTAACTTCAGGTCAGTTAAAATATGGCAAAGGCCAGTCTTGTGGTTGCCACTGCTTCCTCTTTGATACAGCATTATATATTTCTAGAGTTTTGAAAGCTGGGAGGGGTATAGATTGAAAAAAAGGGGGTTGGGATACTTTTCTTTAGTTGATTTAGATGTTCTTTTCAAATTACGTATCTCATATGATATGGGCGAAAATATCCTTTGTAATTCTTTGGTTATATTTGGGTATTTTTTTCTTTGTTGTGTTTGGTTAATAAAACATTCAATCAGTGTTTAAGTACATTCCTTCAAAGTCAGGGATGATATCTCTAGGTATTTCTTTCTTAGGTTTTTCTTTGTTATTCTGTGCACCTAGTTGTTTTGTTTCTTTTTTTTTTTCTGTGAAAACCCTGTAACAAATGTAGTCTCCCTTGCTATACAGTGATAAAGACATTTTTAAAAAGCTGTTTTAAATGCCATTTTATATTTTTTTATATCAGTCTTCCTATTTTGTTCCTGAGCTCAGAACTATATATATATTTTTTTAAACTATGAATTGCTACAGTATGTGTGACTGCTCAGATGTTTGTTAAAGGAATAGATGTGAAGAAAAGAAATAATGAGCCACTGACAACATAATCTGCTTAATTTATTTTTCTTAAAATGACCTTCTAAATAAATAATTTTAATCAGATCATAATATTTAGACTTTATCTGTATGAGAAAAAGAGCATTTAACAGGTGGGTTTTAGCTACAGATTTAGCAAGACTTTACTAGAAAAGTTACTGATAGCTTATTACTCCTTGCTGTGTTTGCTTCTTTCTCTGTGTTTAACAGCTGGTCTTACTGGATAGATATCTTAAAATCTATCCACTCTTGATATAGATGACTCCTCATCCCAAGTCTGCACAGATTTTCTCAGAAAGATGCAGGGACGTTTTCTGAGGTTCTCAATTACATTACCCTTTCTCAGTATAGCCAAGGGATCAGCTCCATATCACCTTCATTTTGTTCTTTAAAGTCTTCTTGAGTGAAATAAACATGTGGGGTTTCACTGCAGCTTCTGGGTTCTTTACACCATGTTGTTGCTCAGTGCCATCGAATCAGCTCCAACTCGTAGTGACCCCGTGTACCACAGAACGAAACACTTCCCAGTCTTGTGCCAGCCTCATAATCCTGGCTATACCTAAGCCCATTGTTGCAGCCACTATGTCAGTCTGTCTTGTTAAGGGCCTTCCTCTTTTTCATTGACCCTCCACTTTACCAAGGAACTCTGGTAGCATAGTGCCTGATGATATCCTTCTCCAATGAACGGTTCCTTCTGACAGCATGACCAAAGTAGGTGAGATGAAGTCTGGCCATTCTCGCTTCCAAGGAGCATTCCGGCTGCACTTCTTCCAGACAGATTTGTTAGCTCTTTTGGCAGTCTATAGTACCTTCAGTATTCTTCGCCAACACCACAATTCAAAAGCATCAACTCTTCTTTGGTCTTCTTTGTTCATTGCCCAGCTCGCACATGCATATGAGATGATTGAAAATACCATGGCTTGGGTTAGCACATTAGTCTTCAAGAGACATCTTTGTTCTTTAGCATTTTAACCTAGTCTTTTGCAGCAGATTTGCTCAGTGCAGTATGTCATCTGATGTCTTGACTGCTATTTCCATTGGCGTTGATTGTGGAAACAAGTAATATTAAATCTTTGACAACTTAGTCTTTTCTTCATTTATTATGATGCTGCTTATTGGTCCAGTTGTGAGGATTTTTGTTTTCTTTGTGTTGAAATGTAATCCTTACTGCAAACTGTAGTCTTTAATATTCACCAGCAAGTCATCCTCACTTTCAGCAAGCAAAGTTTTGTTGTCAGAATATTGCAGGTTGTTAGTGAATCTTCCTTCAATCATGATGCCACATTGTTCTTCACGTAGTCCAGCTTCACGGATTCTTTGCTTAGCGTACAGATTGAATAAGTATGGTGAAAGGATACAACCCTGACGTACTTCCTTCCTGATTTTAAACCACGCAGTATCCCCTTTTTCTATTTGAATGACAGCCTCCTGCTCCATGTACAGTTTCCTCAGGAGCACAGTGAAATGTTCTGGAATACCCATTCTTCTCAACATTATCCATAATTTGTTATGGTCCACACAATCGATTGCTTTTGCAAAGTCAGTAAAACACAAGACAACATCTTCCTGTTATTCTTTGCTTTCAGCCAAGATCTATATGATACCAGCAGTGATATCCCTTGTTCCACATCCTCTTCTTTTTTTTTTTTTTTTTCAATTTTTTAA
>NW_006921592.1:25716650-25756250 GCF_000298275.1 Orycteropus afer afer
CAGTGGTAGCTGGGCACCATCTAGTTCTTCTGGTCTCATAGTTGTATAGGTTGCAGATTGGATCCACATCCTCTTCTGAATCCAGCTTGCATTTCTGGAAGTTCTCTGTCAATATACTGCTGCAACTGTTTTTGAATTATCTTCAGCAAGATTTTTATTTGCATGTGATGTTAATGATACTGTTCGATAATGTGCATATTCTGTGGGATCACCTTTCTTTGGAATGGGTACAAATATAGATCTCTTTCAGTCAGTTGGCCAGGTAGCTATCTTCCAAATTTCTTGGCACAGATGAGTGAATGCCTCCAGCATGGTATCCATTTGTTGAAACTTCTCAGTGGGTATTCCATTAATTCCTGGAGCTTTGTTCTTCTCCAATTTCTTCAGTACAGCCTTGACTTCTTCCTTCAGTACCATTGGGTCTTGATCATATGCCACCTCCTGAAATAGATGAACATCCACCAGTTTTTTTTGTTTTTTTTTTGGTACAGTGACTCTTGTGTATTCCTTCATCTTCTTTTGATGTTTTGTGCATCATTCAGTATTTTGCCCATAGAATCTTTCAGTATTGCAACTTGAGGCTTAAATTTTTCATTCAGTTCTTCCAGCTTGAGAAAGGCTGAGCGTGTTCTTCCCTTTTGGTTTTCTAACCCTAGATCTTTGCACATTTCATTATAATAATTGGTCAATTTCAGACTTCAGAAGTTGGTGAAAATCTTCAATTTCCTCATCTTTGGCTTTAGTGGTTGGTGCATAAGTATAAATAATAGTCATATTAACGGGTCTTCCTCATAGGTGTATGGATATTATCCTATCACTGACAGCATTGCACTTCAGACTAGCTCTTGAAACATTCTTTGTAATGATGAATACCACGCCATTCCTCTACTCACTTTGTCATTCCGGCATAGTAGATCATAGAGTTGTCATTGAAAACGGCCAAAACCAGTCCATTTCAACTCACTAATGCCTAAGATATCAATCTTTATGCATTCCATTTGATTTTTGTAAACTTCCAATTTTCCTAAATTCATACTTCATACATTCCATGTTATTAATGGAATTTTGCAGCTGTTTCTTCTCATCTTGAGTTGTGACACATCAGCAGATGGAAGTCCCGAAAGCTTTAACTCCATCCACATCATTAAGGTCAGCTCTACTCTGAGGAGGCAGCTCTTGCCCAGTCGCATTTTGAGCGCCTTCCTACCTGAGGGGCTCATCTTCCAGCACTATATCAAACAATGTTTCAGGGCTATTCATAAAGGTTTCCAATAATAGTGTTATTCATAAGGTTTTCACTGGCCAATTCTTTGAGAAGTGGATGGCTTCTTCCTTCTTCCAAGTCTTTCTTAGTCTGGAAGCTCTGCTGAAATCTGTCTACCGTATTGGTTTGCATATTTTTGTAGTAGATTTTTGTACTAAAAATGCACACCAAAAAAAATAGTTGTTTTTGAACACTGCTGTTTTCTTTTGCAGTCGTAAACTGTCCCATACCCAAATGTAAAGTGAACCTTTCCCCCACCACCAGTTGCCATCAAGCCTACTCAACTCATGGCATCCCCAAGTGTGTCTGAGTAGAACTGTACCCCGTAAGGTTTTTAATGGCTGACGTTTCAGAGGTAGATTGCCAGGCCTTTCTTTTGAGCCACCTATGGGTGGACTTAAACTTCCAACAACAGAAGCGTACCTTGTTGTTGTTGTTATGCACTGTCAAATCAGTTTCAACTCATAGCAGCCCTGTGCACGATAGAGTAAAATATTGCCCAGTCCTCATCATCCTCACAATCATTGCTATGTTTGAACCCATTGTTGGAGCCACTGCGTCAATACATCTCATTGACAGTCTTCCTATTTTTCACTGACCCTCTACTTTACCGAGCATGATATCCTTCTCCAGGGACTAGTCTGCCTCATAACATGACCATAATATGAGAAAGAAAGTCTGGCAATTTTCACTTCTACAGAGCATTCTAGCTGTACTTCTTCAAAGACAGATTTGCTCATTCTTCTGACAGTCCATGGCATATTCAGTATTCTTTGCCAATACTACAGTTCAAATGCAGCAATCTTCTGTGATCTATCCTTATTCTTGTCCAGCTTTCCCGTGCATATAAGGTGATTGAAAAGATAGTGGCTTGGGTCAGAGGCACCTTAATCTTCAAAGTGACATCTTTGCTCTTGAACACGTTAAATAGTTCTTTCACAGCAGATTTGCTCTATGCAATACAGTCTCTGATTTCCTAACTGTTGTTTTTGTGGGCATTGATTGTGGATCTAAATAAAATGAAATTCTTGGCAACTTCAGCCTTTTCTCCATTTATCATGATGTTGTTTATTGGTTCAGTTGTGAGGATTTGTTGTTGCTGTTGTTGTTGTTGTTATCTTGAGGTGTAACCTATACTGATCTTCATCAGTAAGTACTTCAAGGCTTCTTCACTTTCAGCAAGGAAGGTTGTGTCAGCTGCATATCTCAGGTTGTTAATGAGTCTTTCTCCAATCCTGATGCCACTTTCTTCTTCACAGAGTCCAGCCTCTAGGATTATTTGCTCAGCATACAGATGGAATAAGTATGGTGAAAGGATACAACTCAGATGAACATCTTTCCTGATTTTAAACCACACAACATCTCCTTGTTCTGTTGGAATGACTACCTCTTGTTCTATGTACAGGTTGCTCAGGAACTCAGTTAAATGTTCTGGAATTCTCATTCTTCACAGTGCTGTCCATAATTTGTTATGATCCACAGAGTCGAATGTCTTTGCGTAGTCAATAAAACACAAGTCAACATCTTTTTGGTATTCTTTGCTTTCAGCCATGATCATCTGACATCAGCAGTGATATCCTTCATTCCATGTTCTTTTCTAAATCCAGCTTGAATTTCTGGAAGGTCTCTGTCAATATAATGCTGCAACCATTTTTTTAATTATCTTCAGAAAAATTTTATTTGTGTGTGATATTAATGATAACCAGTAATTTCCATAATCTGTTGGATCACCTTTTTTTGAGATGGGCACAAATACAGATCTCTTCCACTCAGTTCACCAGGTAGCTGTTTTCCAAATTTCTTGATATAGATGAGTGAATGCCTATAACATTGCATTCATTTGTTGAAACATCTCAATGGTATTCTGTCACTTCCTGGAGCCTTGTGTTTTGCCAATACCTTAAGTGCAGCTTTAATTTCTTCCTTCATTACCATCAGTTCTTGATCATATGCTACTTCCTGAAATGGTTGAATGTCAACCAGTTATTTTTGGTACAGTGACTCTGTATATTCCTTCCATCTTCTTTTGTTGCTTCCTGTATTGTTGAATATTTTGACCATAGAATACTTCAGTATTGCAACTCAAGGCTTGAATTTTTTCTTTAGTTCTTTCAGCTTGAGACATGCTTAGCATAGTCTTTACTTTTGAGTTTCTCATTCCAGGTCTTTGTAATTTCACTATAATAATTTACTTTGTCTTCTTGAGCGACCTTTTGAAATCTTGTGTTCAGATCTTTTACTTCATCATTTCTTCCATTCACTTTAGCTACTCTCCATTCAAGAGCAAGTTTCAGAGTCTTTTCTGATAATCCATTTTGGTCTTTTCTTCCTTTCCTGTCTTTTTAATGACCTTTTGTTTTCTTCAGTATGATGTCCTTGATGTCATCCCACAACTCATCTGGTCTTTAGTCATTGGTGTTCAGTGCATTAGCTCTGTTCTTCAGATGGTCTCTAAATTCAGGTGGAATATAATCAAGTCATATTTTGGCTTTCATGGACTTGTTTTTAACTTTCTTTAGCTTCACCTTGAACAGTGGCCGATTTTTTCAGAAGTGGACCTGACCACATCATTCTTACTAGTCTGTCTTCATTTGGAAGCTCTGCTGAGACCTGTCTACCATGGGTGACCCTGCTGGTATTTGAAATACCAGTAGCATAGCTTCCAGCATCACAGCAACACCCAAGTCACCACAGAATAACAAAATGACATATGAGTGGTGGAAGTGTACTTTCAGTCTCCTGAAGTAGAGGACTCACTTTTGCCAACATTCTCAGATGTTGTTTCTCCCAGGTTGCTTTTCTTTGCTCTGTGCCTGTCCTATAGGCCTTGCTTTGCCTGGTAGTACCTTGGTATACCAGGATTTGAGTGTTTGGTTTGTCTGGCCTTTGACTTGTGGCACCTAAGGCACCACAGATGGAATGGAGGTTCTTCCTACCACATGAGGGAGCTTTCCAGAAGATCCAGGAGTGGATCACATCCTCTGTGTGCACTCCACCCCTGAAGAGTGGGCACTCTAGAGATCCCAGAGGATCTCAGGACACGTTATGCCTCTTACATATTTGAATGTGTGGCTTATACCCAGCAGCAAAGAGAAAACAATTGCTTCGAGCACAAATCATTTAACAAACAAAAGGATTCTCCACTTATGTGCAGATGATGTATTTTGTATGGATGTTAGGGAACACAAACACAGAAGAGACCAACTAAACTTTATGGAATGGCCCTACAATGAATTTTTAAAGCTGCTTGGACATGTTGCTTTACTGCAGTCTTGTACCACAAGGAGCTGTATTCCATAGACCAACTGGACTTCCCTACGTGTAGGTAGGCCCAGGCGCCCAGGTTGAGTCCTGGAAGTCCCAAGCAGTGAAAAGATGGGTCAGCCAGAAACCAGTAGCCCAGCAAGAGCATCTCCTCCTGTCTCCAGGTCAGGACGCCGGTAGTTATGTTAAAATAGCATCCTTTTGCTGAAACATCTTCCTCATCTTGACTCTTGGGTGTTTTTAGAAATATAATTTACATGCTGTACAATTCACCCACTTGAAGTACACAATTCAGTGGGTTTTAGTATTTCACCATCACCACAATCAGTTTTAGAACATTTTGGCTATCACCATCCAATCCTCTATTCCCTCAGCCCTAAATCAGTAACAGTTCCCTTGCCATTGACTGGATTCCAAATAACAGATGACCTTATAGGACAAAGTAGAACTGCCCCTTAGGGTTTCCAAGGCTATAATCTTTATGAAAGCAGACTGCCACATCTTTCTCCCATGGAGCAGTTGATGGATCAAACCACTGATTTTTCAGTTAGCAGCTGAGCATTTAACTATTGTACCACCAGGGCTCATTCCTTCAGACCTAGGCAAGCACTAATCTACTTTCTGTCCATATATATATATATATATATATATGTCTATTGTGGACAGTTCATGTAGATGGAATAATCTCCATGTATGGCACTTTCACTTACTATACATTTTCAAGGTTCATTCATATATCAGTATTTCATTCCATTTGTTTATCCATTGGTAGACATTTGTGTTGTTTCTACCCTTTGGCTATTTTGTTTAATGCTTTTATGAACATTTGTATTCAAGCTTTTGTGTGACCATAAGTTTTCAGTTCTCTAGAAATGGAATTCTGGGTCATATGGTAACTCTCTTTAATCTTTTGAGAAGCTACCAGATTGTTTTCCAGAGTGATTGCACAAAAGTACATGAGGGTTCCAATTTCTCCACATCCTTGTCAACACTTGTTATTATCTCTCTTTGGTATCACATTGTGGTTTTAATTTGCATTTCCCTAATGAAGAGATGTTACACATCTTTTCCCATACTCATTGGCCATTTTGTACTTTTTTTTTGAGAAATGTCTAGGTAGATGCTTTGCTCATTTTTAAATTGAGTTGTTTGTTTTTTGTAGAGTTGCAATGATTCTTTATATGTTTTAGAATAAAGATCCCTTATAAAATATATGATTTGCAAATAATTTCTCCCATTCTATGGGTTGTCCTTTCAGTTTCTTGATCGTGTTCTTTAAAGCACTATAGTTTTTAATTTTGATGAAGTTCAAGTTATCTGTTTTTTCTTTTGTTGCTTGTGCTTTTGGTATCATGTCTAAGAAGTTGTTGCCGAATCCAGGATCATGAAGATTTACAAATGAAGGATTCACCACTTTGGTGCAGATGGTGGCATTTTGTATAGGTGTCTGGGAACATAAACACAGAGACCAACTAAACTTTATGAAGTGGCACTAGAAACAGATTTTTTAAAGCTTTTTGAACTACATGTTGCTTCATTGCAGCCTTGAACCACAGGGAACTGTGTTCTGTAGATTTATTTTTTAAAGTCCATTCTTAAGCTCCTGTGGGAAGGGGTATTGAAAGAAATAGCTATTAAGAAGAGAGAAGGAAGAGAAGGTTAGATTTTTTCATGGGAACTCACAATATGGATAGAAATTATTGGGGGGGGGTGCTTGTAATCCCTTCCTTCAATTGCTGTTTTTTTTTTCCTCCCTCCTTCAGGTCTTAATTTGTATAACCCCTTCTTGGAGAGGCTTCACTGGCCACTCTACCCTCATGCCCCATTATGACCTTTTGTGTGATTCTCTACCTGCTGGTTTACTGGATTTTTCTTAGCGTTTCTACTGACCTGCAGGCTAGGAAGTTAGGAGCTTTTCTGTCTTGTTCACCGTTTTGTCCTCAATACTCAATGCTTACTTGTTGGATAAAGGTTCTCCCTAGATCTCAGGGTATTTTGCAATAGCACAACAAGGTTATTGGATTCTCTAAGCAAAACTCCTTCAGGAGAGTTCACCTCCTAAAGCTGACCTCATGAGGCCCTCCAGAATCGAGCCTGCCTCTCGTGAAAATGAGAGAAGGCTCCAGAGACGGCTCAAGTGTCCCTTTAAAACTCAGGTCTAATCCCTGGCTGTTAAATCAATCAACAGGAGAAGTCCTGCTTCTACGGTCATGTGTTACACTGTAACACAATGAAGAAAGAAGTCAAGAGTGTATATTACATCCTGGTTACAGAACTATGTCTCAGAATGTGTGGACATTTAATGAGCAGTTTTGATTGGGCAGGAAGACAAACTATGCTGTATTTCAAGCTGGGCTCCCAAACTATCCTTTTTGGAGCCAGCATCTTTTAATAGCATTAATATCATTAGATAAAATAGCATATCCCAGAAGAAAGGTCAGAACTTGAAAGAACATGTGTGCAAGGACACCTCTCTTAGACTACTTTACGTTTGTTGTCTTATTTGGCCCTCACCAGCATTCTCTATGTGCAGATCAAGTGTGGTGGTTGGTCCCCATGCCAGTTTGAGAGGATCCCTGTTTTACACATTGTTGAAGCCCTCGTTTAACCAGTTAACAGACAAAATGTTTCAGATACAGACCTGAGGCCATTGAAAGCCTTGGAAAAAGAACTGACAGTCTCTGATTCCTCACTTACTCTCTCAGGCCTAGGGATTAACTAACCTAGCCTTACAACAGCAAAATAGAGTGATTTTCTATTCCCCTTAAAAAAAAAAAAAAAAAAATCACATTGCCATCGAGTTGATTCTGATTCGTGGCTACCCTATAAGACGGTGTAGAACTGCCCCCACTGGGTTTCTAAGATTATAAATCTTTACAGAAGCAGACTGCCACATCTTTCTCCTGTGGAGCAGCTGGTGAGTTCAGACTGTCAGCCTTTTGGTTAGCAGCCGAGCACTTAACTGCTGCACCACCAGGGCTCCTCTACTCTGCTTAGTTTGAAAGTGTTAAAGCTGAATGATTTTTTTTTAAATTTTATTTTTAAGTTACGATTGTCCCACCTTTTGGGAGTAAAGAGAATAGCAGAAGGGAAAGAGAAAAGGATAAGTGATAGAATCAAAAATATATATACTGAAAAGCCTATGTGACAACCATACTGTTGACCATTCTTTAATCTTCTCTCATGAGAATGAGCAGGCCAGACATCCTCACCCATTATAGATGCCCCTAAACAAGATACTTAGCTTTGGGAGTCACGTCTGCCTTATTGGGGCTCTGTAAGGCTCCCAGGCAGCTTCTCTCACTAGTAATAAACCCACTTTAAAGCAAAGTTAAATCTAATTTAAGGACACAAATTGAAAAAGCAGGTTTGTTTATTGCAATGTTAGACTTATTAACTTACAAAAACCATGAGCCTTGGCCTTTCTGTTTACAGATATAAAATGGAACTCTAAATGAGGTTTAATGGGCTTCCCAGATCATGTTCCCTGTACAGATTTTTTTTCCTTGAACAGTAAATTTCAAAATCAAAAGGACTAAAAAGAAAGAGGAATGCGTCCTGTCATAAATAGGATGGGTGGCATTTTTCAAAGCATTTTACAGCTTCCAACTGTGTGTTATAATTTCAGGGTAGCTAAAAAGCATTCAGAGGTTTCAGAAGTGGCCATTCAAAGATATGTATCAAGCAAATACTATGTGCTAAGCATTGCAGTAGGACCAGGGGGTGACCTAAAGGTTGCTGAGGCTCCTGCTTTCATCAAGCTTGCAATTTAATGTGAGTAAAGACATAAAACAAGTGAAGAAGTAGACATTATGATTTCAGAGAGCAGTGTGCACTGGAAAGATCATAAGACACACCTCTGTGTTGACTCCTTAGCTGAGCAGACGGAGGCTGATGATTGCATTCAGGTACGCGGTTGTGTCAGGTTGTTCAGGGAAACAGGAGTATGCTGGATGGGGCTGCCCAGTGATGCTAGTCTGTGTCCCAGCAGATGTCCTCAGTCCCCTCTGCCCACCCTGGCTCAGCCTTCCTGTTAAAAGGCTAAAAGCTACTGGGACATACTTGAGACTCTCCGGTGTAATTAAAAACATTGAAAGACTAATGGAATTACATTATACTTACGAACAGAAAGGAGTAATTTTGTAAAGCCAGTTGCCATCAATTTGACTCCAACTCATGGTGACACGTGTGTCAGAGTGGAACTGTGCTCCAGAGGGTTTACAGTGGCTGATTTTTTGGGGGAAGTAGATCGCCAGACTTGTCTTCCAAGGTGCTTCTGGGTAGACTGCAATCTCCAGCCTTCGTTTAGCTGCCAAGCGCGCTAACCATTTGCACCACCCAGGGATTCCTGGAATACTCTATAGTTGTTTTTAAAGTGAAAGTATATGGGCTAAATTCAGTTAGTAAATCCAACAGGGGCAAGTAGAAAAAAGGAAAAACACAAAATAGCATGTCCATATTGATTGTTGTGATGTACATATCAAGTAGCCCTGGTGGCATAGTGGTTAATGTTGCTCAGCTGCTAACTGAAAGGTCAGTGGTTCAAACCCACTGCTGTTCTACAGGAGAAAAATAGGCAGTCTGCTTCAGTGAAAACTTACAGCCTTGGAAACCTCATGAGGCAGTTCTATTGAGGCAGTTCTATTCTGACCTGTATGGTAGCTATGAATCTGAATCAACTCCATGGCAGTGGGTATTATGTACATATTAGAAGCGAATTTGGCCTGAATAGCTAGAATTTCATGTTCCTTGGATTCTCTGTGTAAAGTTGTCTCTTTATAATCTTTAAATGTTTAATAAAAGAGGGAAAGAAGCAGCTGCCTAAGGAAACCACAGGTGCTTTTTATAAGCATGGTGGTGAATATGCACTCAACTAAACCTTGGCTCCAGTATTACTGTGGAAGAAGAGGTCTAACAACAATGTGGTTGTTCCTGTCATTGACCTTGAGTTACTTACGGAGTTTGTTGATGACACAGGATGCTCACCATAACCAAGCTGGAAGGTATTGGCTGCATTATCAGAGTTAATCTGCTGAGTGTTAAGTCTAAAGCGTAAGACACTGCTTTTCAAACTCTACCTCCAAGGAACCTAGGGCCCCACAGGGGAGTATGATTATTTAATTTAAAGGTGTTTTCTGCCTGAATTGAAGACTTAAACTGCTTATGGAACATATATATGTTCTTTTCAATCTTTTTGGGATTGAAGCTAACATTTTTATTAAAAGTTAAAGTTATGTTTAAGACGAGTTTGAAAATCACCTTGGAAATATAAGTCTATGCAGTAATAAAAAAGCTACTGGGAACATTTGTATATATAAGAACTTTATTTCTCTGAAGTAACTTTGTGGAAAACACAGTAAAATTTAAGTAAACACACATACAAACACACACACACACACCCCTTTGAGATTTACATGGGCAATTCAAGGTCTTAATTCTGTATCATCACCTGTAGATCTGACATGAATGGCTCCACATAGCTGCCCTCTGTTCTTCCCACCCCAAACTCTAAAGCTTCCCATTTGCATACAGACCCCACAGAACAAGCCTGTAGGGTGAACCAGAGTCCTGAAGAGTGTTGATGTCTGTCTGCACTCTCATTACACTGCTCATAGGTTTGTGGAAATTTCTGGAATCCTGCCCCAGCTGTGTACATGGCACCTCTGTATGAAAACTCAACTGTGTGCTAAGTGAGGGTAGTGCCCACATCTGCCAGCATTTTTTTTTTTTTTTTTTTTCATTCATAAGATTTTTTTTTTTTTTTTTTTTACTTTTAATGTGGTGAAAACATACACACTAAGACATTCACCAACATAACAATGTCCCCATTTCCAGCTCAGGGACATGGATGGCATTTTTCATGTTGTAGCAACATTGCTATCCTTTTCCAAGATACTTTACCACCATTCACATAAACTCAATGCCCCGCAAACAAAAGCTTCGCCTCCCCACAGCCACTAATAATCTTTGGGGTGTGTGTGTGTGTGTATATGTGTATGTATATGTATGTATGTATGTATGTGTATTGTATGTATGTAATATATGTTGTTATGTGCCATCGAGTCAGACCCCTCCTTGGGTTTCCAAGGCAGTATCACTACGGAAGTACATTGCCCAACCTTCTTCCAAGGAGTGGCTGGGGGTTTGAATCGCCAGCCTTCTGGTTAGCAGTCAAGTGCCTTAGACACTATGCTACCAGAGCTCGTATGTGTAATATATATGTTTATATGCTTTTTGGGGTTCTTTTTGTTGTTGTTGTTGTTGTAACCTATCTAGCAAGTTTCCCTCCCCTCCCTTCCCATCCTTGTAAACAGCAAAGAAAATTTCCTTCCATATATAAACTATCCCTTGACCTTTTACAATAGCAGACTCATACGGTATTTGTCCTTCTGTGATTGACTTATTTCACTCAGCATAATGTCCTCCAAATTCATCTACGTTATGCAGTGTTTCGTGGATTCTACATTATTCTTTAATGTTGCATAATATTCCATTGTATGTATGCACCACAGTTTGGTTATCCATTCCTCTGTTGATGGGCACTTAGGTTGTTTCCTGCCAGCCTCATTTTTCAGGTTAGTTCCACACAATATATTGAGGATCGCTCAAACTGATCATTTTGAAAAGCAGATTTTCAAACTAATTTTTATTGCATCAAAGTATTCAAAGATTTACTTTTTTTTTCTGGTTAGCTAGACATATGTATTTAATTCTTTTTTGTTTTCCTATGATACTAATCCATGAGTTCATATTAAAACTAGAATATAAGAGGGAAACTCTGTAACTGATGACAGAAGCTGAGTGTCTACCCCTTTCAGCTTTTAACTTTAAAAACACTTTATTTATTTTACTGTGTTTTGGTGAAAGTTCACAGAGCAAATGCATTTTCCATTCAACAGTTCATACACACACTGTTCTGTGACACTGGTTGCAATCCCCACAATGTAACAGCTCTCTTCCCACTTCCTCCCCGTGGTTACCTTTTCCTCGTCTCCTTTCCTATCCCTTCCTGCCTTCTGAGCTTTCTCCCTGTGCAAATGCTGCCCTTCTCATCTCCCGTGATTGATTTTTCTAAGGAGTGTACCTACCTGATGTAATTGTTCACCTTGTACCTCTGTCTATTGTTTGGCTAGAAGCTACAGGAGTGAGCGACTAGGGGGTGTGGTCTCAGAAGTTTCACCAATCTCTATCAGACCAGTAAGCCTGGTCCTTTTTATGATTTTGAGTTTTGTTGAACATTTTTCTCTGAAACTATCTAAGATCCCCTATCTTGATCCCTTTCTGAATGGTTTGACGGTGGTAGCCGGACATCATCTAGTTCTTCAGTCAGTCATGTAGGCTGAGGTTCTCATGGTCCACTAGTCCCTTGGACTAATTGTTTTCATATGTCTTTGATTTCCTTCATTCTTCTTTGCTCCAGAGGAGGAAAGACCAATTCTTGCATCTTAGATGGCTGTTCCCAAGCTTTTAAGACCCTAGTCGCTACTCACCAAAGCAGATTATAGAGCAGTGTTTTTATGTAGTACATTATACCAATTGAGCTTGATGTCCCCCATGACCAAAGATGCACACTTTTATATTATGCAAGACTTGATGTCATTGGGAGAACCCAGAGACTCATGCTTTCTCTTGGCCATCATTATCATCATCAGGCATTGTGCTGAGTGCTTTTCAGGTCCCCAGTGATCCTCACCTCACCACTGGAGGTGGTGAGTTACTTTCTTCAGTTAGCAGATGAGGAAACAAGGAGCAGGCTATGGCAATTGGAGGTAGGCCTGCCCCCCATTCACTTCCTACCCTGCCTGGCCCACACTGCCTCTCACCTACTCTCAGTTCTTGATGACTCAATGAGGAGGCAGATAAGAGTGTGCTTGGTAAACAAACACAAAGGGCACCCAGGTGTGAGGCAGCTTCTGAGGCTGTTACAGAGCAGTCTCAGGGTGTGTCTGTATGAGACACAGGAGAAGCTGTGTGCCTGCCCACGGGGCCGGCAAGTTCCCAGTCTTGTTACTCTCAGATGCCTTTTCCTCACTTTCCTCTGCTTTCTAACTCCCGTCCTGCTTGCCTGCTGTGCTTACCCTTCTCCTTCCACGCTCCCTTTCCCTTCCTTCCTCCTCACTTCTTTGTCTGGGTGTGACATATTGATGTATTTAGCTAAAATGTTGGCTGGCCCTAGACGTTCAGGTGATTCCTAGCAGAAATTTGAAGTGACTTTTACGAATTTTAGTCAAAGTTTAAAAACTCACTATATGTTTCAGTTCCATTGAGACATAATTGAAGTGCTATAAGATGTGACTAGTGTACAACTTGAGCTTTGACATGTCTACACCCATAGAACATTAAACAAATTAAGAAGCTATAGGAAAAAATTCAGAAATTCAACTACACATAACTCAAATTTTTTTTACATAGCACAACTACCATGAATAAACTTAAAAAGACAGATTGACAGACTGCAGGAACCATTTGCAACTGAATCTAAAACAAGAGCTAATTTCCCTAGTAGGCGTGCTTGTGGCATAGTGCCTAAAGCATTTGACTCCTAAGCAGAAGGCTGATGGTTCAAATCCACCAGCCACTCCTCAGAAGATGGAGCAATCTACTTCCATAGTTATGCCGCCACGGAAACCCAAGGAGGGGTCGTTATGAGTAGCAGTTGACTCTCCGGCAGTGAGTTTGGTTTGGTTTGGTTTAGTTTCCCTAGTATTCGAAAGTAATGGTCCAGCAAATTAACTAGTAAAAGCCAATAGTCCAGTAAACAGACAATTCCTGGAAAAGAGTTTATGCCTGTGGACAAGTGTTCTGCCTTACTCAGATGAGCTTTAAACTGCCCCAGAGGCATCTTCACCTGCTCCCTGTCCACTGGTCCCAGTGAACCCCGAGGGGAGGCCAGCCAGGACATGAAGAGGCCCCTGCCTGTGTCAAAAATAGTCCCTTCCTTAAACTCAAAAGCATTTGAGGTTAATTCCATAGATGCCATTGTTCACTTATCATAAGTACGGTAACTGGTGGTGGTGATGGTGCAGGGCAGTGGGACTGTGGTCCCTGCAGCCTCATGGACGGCAGTGTGGCAAGACCTGTCATGGGAGGCACACCTGCGGTTTGACCCAAGACCCTCCATCCTAGAGCTTATGTATAGATAATGCTCCTACATCTGAAATGACATGAAAACGCTGCTTTCTACTACATAGTAGAAAGACTCATGGCATCCTGTTTTATAAGGTGGATTTCATACAAACAAAATGCCATCAATGGGGGTCTAAGTTATTCTTTAGTTAAATTTAAAAAATCAGGGTACAGATTAGTGCAAGCCATATGGTTATTTGTATTAAATGGGAGAGAAAGTATGTAGATATGTAGATTTTGTGTGTGTGTATGTGTGTATAAAACAAACTGATACAGTAGTCTCTGGGGACAGGGATGTGTCTTAATCTAGAAAAAGAATTCTAGTACAAGGAACAGTTTTTACATGTAATTGAGATCACTGTCAGTCTGGTTGGAGCTAAAATGAAGCCATTGCATTTTTCATAGTCTCTGTTCCCAGCTTGTCCTAATCTAGTTTCCCTTCCACTGTGGGGAGCTGACTGCTTGCTGCCATCCAGGGCAGGTGCTGCACTGGACCCCATCGTCTAGTTTAGGATGTGATTCCCCTGTCTAGGCTGGTCTCCTGCAGCCTGAGGCTGGACAGAGGTCTGGTCCCCTGGAGGAGATTTGGGGCAGGACTACCTCCTGGCCTGAGAGGAGAAAGGCAGGGATGAAAGTGTCTCCTACAGAGCCCTGTGGCCATTGCTACTGCCCCTCTGGTGCGGACAGCCCAGGGCACCTCCCACCAGTTCAGGGAGTAGGAAAGACTTATGGCATTCTGTTTTATACGTTCAAAAAGCAGGTCCCCTGGAGGAGATTTGGGGCAGGACTACCTCCTGGCCTGAGAGGAGAAAGGCAGGGATGAAAGTGTCTCCTACAGAGCCCTGTGGCCATTGCTACTGCCCCTCTGGTGCGGACAGCCCAGGGCACCTCCCACCAGTTCAGGGAGTAGGAAAGACTTATGGCATTCTGTTTTATACGTTCAAAAAGCAAATCCACCCACAGCTGTAAGTCAGTGCTCAGGCTGGCCTTCATCATTCCCTTGGGCTTCCCTTGAGAGTGAGTACAGAGAGACCTAAAAGGAATGTGGCCTTCATCCTAGAAAAGCAAACTCCTTCCCAGTCCTGATAAGAGTACTAGAGGCAGATGAAGGACCAAGAATTGCCCACACCCATGCCAGTATGCTGTGAGAGGCAAAGCAGATTCAGGCGAAGGGCCCCACCAGCACCTGGGGACAGAGCGCTGGGGCTACGATGAAGACTAAGACCCTGGGGAGAGAACACCCCTGGGAGCCTGCAAGGCTCCAGGTGCTGACATCTGTGTATGCAGCATCCACGTTGCTCAGTCTGACCAATGACGAAAAGACTGAAGATGACTAAACTTCGAATTGACTCCAACTCCTGGAGATCCCATGTGTGTCAGAGTAGAACTGTGCTCCTGAGGGTTTGTCAGTGGGTGATTTTTCAACAGATCCCCAGGGCTTGCTTCTGAGGCACCTGTGGATGGACTTGAGTCTCCAGTGAATGGTAACCACTTGCGTCACACAGGGACTAAATTAATAAACACAAGCAGATATGTAGAATGCACAGCTTCCTTACTGTTGACCTGCTTCTGAGTCCTTTGTGGCTGCAGGTCTGGACACACACAGTTCCACTTCCCTGGCATTATAAATTAGGAAGGAATCTGATACAGTATGTTACAGCCTCTTCAAGAATTATAAAAATTTCTCAGTGATCTGGAGGGAAGGATATTCCATCAGTGTTCCCTTTGGGAAGTATTACTGGGAATGTTGAGACAAGGGTCTCTGTGCTGCTGCTTTTCAGGAAGATCCCCATTCCATGTGGTTAACAAGCGGCCGTGCAAATGATGTGTTCTGGAGCATCTATGGGGGAAAATAAGGATTGTCTTTGTCTCTGAGAGAAACCCAAAGAGAAGTATCTGGGAGGCTCTCAGGCTCACAGTCATCTCTGTGATGTCTTTGAAACATCCTGTCATTGAAATATTGATATGCTTTCAGATCTTCGTGATGAAAAGGCTTGCTTGTTTGTCCTGCCCTTCTCGGGGGTGGGGTGTCTGCCCTTCCTGGATGCCATGTTAGCTTCCAGGGGTCAGAAGACTCCATCTCTTATTAATCTTGACAGTAAACTATTTTTAACAGTAAAAGAAGTGGAAATGCTGAGCTCATATTTGTTGTGAAAAAGCCTCTTTCACTGGGCCATCTTGTGGATCTTCATCCAGTAATGGGAGAGCGTCCTGTGGGCCTCATCATATTAGGAAATACGCTGTAGTTTGTGCTGTGTTGTTTTTTTGTGTGTAAGAAAGATGACAGAAAGCACCTTTTTATTCTGTTTGTTGTTAGAATCAATAATAGTAAATCAAATTGGTTATTACCTAGAAAACCAGTTGCCGTTAAATCAGTTCTGACTCATGGCAGCTCCACGTGTCAGCAGAACTGGGCTCTGGAGAATTTTCAGTGGCTGATTTTTCAGAAGCAGATCACTGGGCCTTTCTCCAGAGACGTCTGTCTTGGTTCTCTAGGTCTGCTGTAGCAGACACACCACCAGTGATAGCTGTAACAAGCAGGACTTTATTATCTTACAGTTTAGGAGGCTAGAAGTCTAAATACAGAGTGCCAGCTCTAGGGGCTGGGTGAGGGCTCCCCAACCTTGAGCTTCAGCTCTGCCTCTTATTCCAAGCTCACTGGAGTTAGAGAGGTGATTCCTAACTCAGCTGCTGGCTGCTAAGGCTGCTGAACCCAAGGTCGGTAGGTAAAATGGCAAGCCACTAGTTCAAGTCCAGGAACAATCCAAGATCAGCAGATCACTGGTTCAAGTCCAGGAACTGGAGACGAAGACTCAGCCAAATGCAGGATCCAAATGTCCCCAAAACGAAAGACCTTTCTCAAAGCTGCTGCTTATATAATTCTTATATACTGAAGCAGGCCACACCCCCAAAGGCAACTACTTAGCTGCTCACAGCAGATGCCACTCAGAACCATGGCTCAGCTAAGTTGACAGTCAACCTTAACTACCCTACCACAGCATCTCTGGGTAGACGCAAACCCTAGCCTTTCAGTTAGCAGCCAAGCACGTTATCTGTTTGCGCCATTCACGGACTCCTAATCAGTTTATAGAAAACCAAATGGCTGTGGTGTTAGAAAAAAACATCACAAGGGGTATGAGCAGCCTGGTGGGGGATTTGCATTTCATTTTTAATTACGTTTTGCATTTATTATGTTTCTTGCAGAATCATGTTTAAAAACAATGAGACACCTCACTGAAACATTCCCTCTTTTCCCCTAAAATTGACTAACAGTCCTACTAAATAGGAATATGGTTTCTTTCTTTAAAAAAGAAATTTACGACTGGAAGTGTCATTGTTACCAAGGTTGATATACTCCAGAGAGTAACTTTGTATAATGCAAGAGGTTCTTTTTCATTAAAGTCATCAAGCACACTAGTTTGTTGCTCACTGGATCTTATTTCTTATATTCTTAAGGTTCGCCATCGGTGGTGTGAGCTCATTGTCAAGCACAAGTACACAAAAGCATATGAGCAAGTGGAGGACTTCCTGCAGGGGGACCAGGTGAGTTCCATTCTCTGGTGTGCGGAGTTAAATGCCACCCACTCTTGCCTGTCCAGTGTACTTAACATATGGTCCCCAACTGGTAGACAGCTCTTCATAACAAATACTTAAATATTTTCCAAGGACTTTTAAGGAGCAGCAGGATCTTACCTGACACACATTGGAGCTGTTTTTCCCTTTTCTCTTGGCTCCCCTTTAGAGCATGGAATTGTGTATCCAAAAAGCTCCCTCGGTTTTAGCTGAGTGGACCAAGTACCCAGACCTCACTGCACTTCTAGCTCTGTCAGCTGTCAGTATGAGCTGTGGCTTAGTAAAGCTGTGTGTAGCTCATATCGTTGTTGTGGTCCTGATTTACAGTTCATGTGAGGGTTAGATGCGAGAGCCCAGTTGATTGGAGAGGTCTCTCTCTGTGTCTGTACCTAAGAACTAGGCCACACCCCTGCCTTCCTCTCTGTTTACCAGGGAGAGTAGCCTCCTTCCAGGGAGCCTATAGGAAGGATGTATGTGAGTATTTAGTACAGTATTTAGTGTGTTTGTGAAAGTGGGACATTCACAGATCTGGGCTGTTCACAGAATTAGGAACATTCATGGGCTTGGGGTTGTCCATTGGGCAGCTGATAACGTGGCTCCAGTGTGCATCACGACGTTGTCCCTCCTTTACATGCTTCTGGACCACTGCACCCGCTCCCACACCTGTGTGCATGTCTGTGGTGCTGCATGAGCTGGGTTGTCTCTGGTACTAGAAGTCAGCCTTCATCTCCTTCCTGTGACAGGACCAGGGCTGTCAGGCTCTGTGGCCTGAAGGATGGAGCTGATGCTTGAGGGGGTGTGGGAGTGGGGGCAGGGCAGACAAAAGGACTTTTGAGAGGGTTCTGAGGATTGGGGGCAGCCAGCGAGTGAGGGCACATTATTCTCACAAAGAAAAGTACATGAGTTTGTACCAGAAGAAATGTCACATTTGCACAATGGAGCAAGAGGTGTTTGAGAAAACAGGGGCAGAGACAGAAGGAGCCTCAGAAGGCAAAGTAATAGAACAAGTGTGTCCTTAAGGTCTGTTCTGAAAACTAGAGTTAACTGCAGTATGTTTAGAGCCATGATCTTTGCATTTCTGCTCTTTTCAGGGAAGCATTTAGAACCTCTAACTACTCCGTTTTTAGCTAGCACTGTCCCCAAGATCCTTCCTTTCATTTACTGCAGCAGAGCTAAGCGTGGTACGAGAGGGAAGGCAGAACCAGAGCGGCCCGTTGCTCTCCAAGAACATAATTGGCTGTGTTGAAAATGTAGAAAAGTGCAAATGGTACATCTCTGCAGCGTTGCTTTTGAAACAGAAAAGCCAGGGTATGCTGTGGTGGTCGGAGAAGCCAGAGGGGAAAGGCTTAGGCTGCACTGAGGAGCGAGCAGTTTTGCCAGAAGCAGTGTCATGATGCTTCCACCTGTGGCTACAGTGTGAGGTGGTGTTTCTCATTCCCTAGTAGGTTGTAGATTCCATGAATTAATCCCACCCACTGTGCTCTCTGCTGGAGGAATCCCATGTCCTGTAACATGTACATGGGTCTTTGGGTGATGTTCAACTTTGACCTTTCCTGTGCTGGTCACTATGGGACCTTTCTCTCCAGCGCATTCTTGGAGGCCTCCATTGTAGACATGCTCACTCCTCACTATGATCTGTTAAATGATCAGAATCTGGTGATACAGTGATAGCTAAGAATTCCTTAGGGTGTGGGTTGAGAACAAGGAAGGAAGGGGATTGAAAATGCAGATTCAGGAAGTACAACTACTCAACTAATAACTCTTCTCTGTGGTCTTTGTAATTTCTAGACCAGCAGGTTTGTGTGAGACAAGTATGCCTGTGTGTGTGTGTGTGTGTACACGTGTGCGTGCATGTGCATGCACATACGTTTAATTTCTTTCATCTCTGTTCTCTGGACTTTGGTCCCCTCACAGGCCATGGGCATCTACCTCTATGGGGAGCTGATGGTGAGTGAGGACGCCCGGCAGCAACAGCTTGCCCGCAAGTGCTTCGAGCTGACCAAGGAGCAGATGGACAGAGCTTCAGCCCAGGTCGTGGCTGAGATGCTGTTTTAAAGAGGTGATTCTCTCCTTTCCTTCTCCCTGGTTTGGTTCTAACCACATATCCCTCTTAGGAGCCAAGCGATGAGCCAAGACCACTGCAGCGTTGGTCTCTGCTCTTGCACAGGCAGCTGTGGAGAGGGGTGAACAGGTGCCTTCATGCACCTGAGTCCCCAGAGTCCCCAGAGCCTCACCTGAGCATCAGCAGGGAAGCCACAACTGCCTGTGTCAAAACAAGATGGCTCTTGTAGGCAATGCTGTGGCCATGGCAGAGTTTGTCATATGGGAACCAGAAATCACGACAAACACCTTGAGTAGGCCTAGATGCTGTGTGGGAAGCCCAGTGGGATGTAGCACACAGTTGTCAGGTCTACCACAGGCATGCACTGCCAGGTGCCAAGTCCTGCACTTTGTTCGCACATTATCTGCTCTGGGCTGTGTGAGGCTGGGGTTTCTCAGGTTGTGCTGCAGCCTGTCTGGGCCTAACTAATGCACTGTGCGAGCCCCCAGCTGGCCTGCAGCATGCGTCTGCTTGGTGGCACCACTCGTCCTGACAGCTGGTCTTACCCTTTGCTGCCCCACTGTCCTGGAGGTAAAGGGTTTGCAGTGGGAGCCCTACATTATTTAAATTGCTTGCTCTGCTAATTGAGGTTGGAATTGTCCCATTAGACTTATTTCACAATTTCTAAATGTGAGTTTCTGAGTTGTAAAAGTAATTTGGCAGTGGTACATAAAGTTTTGTAAGTAGAGCTTATAAATCTGTGTCTTCAAGGTTTCACATAATATAATAGAACGTGTTTAATTTTGTATCTTTTATTAAAAAAAACTTAGCATCAAATTTCAAGCATTTTTCATGTTGCTGTTTAGCTTCTTTACAAATACAGTTTTAATAGACATTTACTATTCTTTGCTGATATTCTTAACCCTTTTTTGACATTTACTTTGCTTATAATGTTTGGTCTTAAAAAGCTATGTCTTTCTAATATGTCTAAGTATCTTATTTATCTAAAAAAAAAAAACCTGTAATACTGATGAGAGAGAGAAAAAAAGTTTTGTAAAGTTTGACCCTGTTCTTCCAGAAGAGTCAGGAGCTCTTTTTGCCAGGAAGAGGAAGTAGTGGACACAATTACAGGGACTGTACATCTCATGGTGAAACCGCTGTCTGTAGACACATCCCCGGATGCTGTACCTCCGGGCAGTTTTGGGCAGTAGTCAAGAAGGGTCAATTTAAAATGCAGAAATAGTGGCACAGTTATCTGGTTGCGAACTTCATGTGGTAGTCAGTATAAATCATATTTCTCTTTAGATTTTTAATTTCATGGGGAGTTTTATGTTTCTTGAAGTTTGCTTACCATACCAAAAAAACCAAACTCACTGCCATCAAGTCGGATCTGACTCATAGCAACCCCTCCTTGGGTTTCCAAGGCAGTATCACTACAGAAGTAGCCCGACCTTCCTTCCAAGGAGTCTCTGGTGAGTTTGAACTGCCAGCCTTCTGGTTAGCATTCAGATGCCTTAGACACTGAATCACCAGAGGTCAATAAGGCAGATTATTCCTTGGGTCGTTTCCTCTGCCCCAAACGTTGGAGCACTTTAGCAGTCTCAGATTCTTCATTTTTCTTTGGCCCCAGACAGCAGAGCAGTATTCCCAGGGACAGTGTGCTTTTTCCCTGCCACCCTCTGAAGTTGCCCTTCCTTTCCTGGCCAGCTGGTTCTAGATAAACACGGGGTCCCCTGCTTGCACCATGAGCAGTGGCGAGGTCTACTTTCTAGGCTGCTCCTTTCAGTGGTTGGGAACCCATCCGAACCCGAGTGAGGGCCCAGGACGGTCCCTGACCACGTAGGAGCAGTGCATTGTGTGTGAGGGTCTTGTCTAAACTGCCTGAGCCAGGGCCACCTTCTTCACTAATTCTCACACAACCCTTTTATAGTGTCTCTGAGTCCTTTTGATTTTAAAAATTATACCTCTAGGACACCAACTAAATGAACAGTAAACAAAACAGAACCTATGTGGTGACCTGACAGGCCTGGAGTGGCCTGTGTCCACAGTGGCGCGATGCGTGCGAGGTGAGCGGCGAGCATGGCGGCGGTGCTCTCAACTGCTCTGGCTGCTTGGGTTCCTGGCATGCTGATTTGTGACTTAAGATTAAAATCACATTGCCAGGGATTACCACGCAACCACGACCTTGGCTGCTCCTCCAGAAACCATAGTTGCTCTCTCTGCAGCTGGGACAGCACACGCATCTCATGGCTCTCCTTTGGAAATGAGACACCAGCGACTACAGAAGATGCGCTCCGGCCCTTTAGTTTTGCCCAGACCGATGACCTCTCTGACAAGGTGCAGAGCTTAGCTGATTGGTGAACAGTGTTTGGTTTCCGCTTTGTTCACAGTGGCTAAGTTCTGCACCTGAAGAGAAGGTGAGATGGGGGCAGTTAAGTTGGAGCTGCTGGGCAGAGGCCTTGCTGACGGGGATGCCACTTCGGAGTGGTTAGGTCTGGAGAGCACCTCTCTGGAGGATGAGACCCACTTGGCTGAAGGACGCACTTTCTCCTATCAAAAGAGTGCAAGAAATATTCCGGAAGTGCTTAAGTGTTTCTACGGAAATAAAGTCCACTAATTAATCATCTGTCTGAAAAGTCAAATGTATTGAAAGCTACGAAAATGATACTTATGAAAAACTAAGGCCAAATCCATCAGGAAAGTCTGTTGAAACTATGTTCGTGGTGTAATGTGTGTGGGCAGGGCCGGGTGTGTTCAGAGGAGATGCCTGGTTGTGGTCTCATGAGCATGGTGAACTCTCTCTTGTGTCTGTAGTCTAGGTCTCTGTGTCTTCTGCAGCCACTAGTGGACGACGAGGCAGAGCTCAGCGAGGCACTGCTGCTGCGGGCTGTCGATTGGACCCGTCCTCCGGTGCCTACTGAGCTGATATCAGTTCTCATTTCACACACTGGCTCAGTTCAGCAGGAACAGGAGTCGAGCCCTAGAGCAAAAAGACTTCCCGTTTGTAAGTGCCGGAGGCTCCTTGAGCCCAGACCTACCCATGCAGAGACAGACCTGCGTCCAGCGACAGGACCCACCCGCCGGCTCCCCTGGTGCCATTTGTATGTGTCCATGTGGTGTGGGTGTGGGTAAGATCCCAAAGGTAAATTGACACAGAAGAACTGACTGGCACGTACAGAGGCAGGATGCAGTTAGCGCCCGGCGTGGTGTGTCCCTTGCAGGTGTAATGGGCAGTGCCTACCTCTTCACCACGCAGTTTTAGATTTTGTGAAGGCAGTGAGAGTGAATGCAGATCTAAAGTGGAATCTCTTCCTTGCATCTGCCTTGTAAGTGAAGCCTAAATTACAACCCATTTGGTTTCATAATCCTGTGTGAGCAAAGCTAGCCATCAAATGGTATGACTATAAACCCAGCCCTGTGGCCGCAGGACGTGGCCAGCCCAGCCTTGTTCTCCACACAGACCCTTTCTCCAAAGTTGAGGGAAAGGCACACAAAGGTTCTTCTTTACTGAGACCCCTTTTACAAGAATTCCTCCGTCGTGACTGGGTAATAAATTTTATTGCTGTTTCCTTTGCAGGAAAGATCACAGAGAGATTCTTTTTCATACATCTATTCCCAGCCCTGGTGGGAGCAGACTTCACTGACCCTGGACATCAAAGGAAGGATTATGTGGCTGCTAAAGCCATCAGTCGACAGCCATGCCGGTGTCTTGGTCCTTCTCTTTCCCAGAGGGTGGCTTCAACTGTGAGTGCACAGAGAAGGCAGATCCTCAGCATCCTCTCCCACCTGGGCCTCTGTTGGTGCTTTGTGCTGTGGCCTGCCCGGTGCTGGCCGTGTCAGGATTTTGAATCTGAACTGGATCTCTCCTATGATTTTAGGCAGTTCCTGCAGAGAAATGACTGACAGATACATGAAACAGGTTAGGAAACCTGCTGAACATTTTTCCTCAAGCCCCTCAGCCTGTGGTTCCAAATGGATATTTCTGTAATCCCAGAAAACCATGCCAATGCTTTGTCCTGGCACCACTGACCACCACTGATGTCCTCTTCTGAGTTGTTCCAGACCATTTCTACAGAATTAGATTGATATGTCCAATATTTAATTTTTCTAAGGGATTAGTACCTGTTTGTATAAAGAGCAGGGGAAGACTATGGTGTATTAATAATAAAATGGACTTAATTTATTTGTTTTATTCCTGTTTGCTTCTAAATTTGATACTGTTTGAAAATGAAAAATAACCTATAAGAGAAGGGAATGTTCCCCACATTCTGATGCTGTTCCTTCTACTCACTACTCTCTTCATCATTTTCAAGATACTGTTGCTATTTAGAAGCCTTAAAGTGAAAGGGATTAGTCAAGGAGATGGCTGCCTGGGTGTGGGCAGTTCCTTCTACAATTGAGAATCTGAAGTACATTCAGGCACTACAAGAGTCTTTGATGATGTCCACCTTCTTCCTCACAAATACATGAAGTTTTTTAAAAAATAATCTCTGGAAAGACAGATGTGAGAAACTAAGGTTCATAGTGGGAGCTCTGGTGGCATAGTGCCTAAGGCATTTGACTGCCAACCAGAAGGCTGGCGGTTCAAACACACCAGCCACTCCTTGGAAGGAAGATTGGGCAGTCTGCTTCCATAGAGATACTGCCTCGAAACCCAAGAAGGGGTTGCTGTGAGTTGGATCCGACTCAACGGCAGTGAGTTTGGTTTTTTGTTTTGAAGGTTTTTAGTACTGTATGAAGGGAAGAATGGTTTAAAAATGCCACAAGGAGACTGTAGTGTCTGCTGAATCACATCATAATATAGGAGGCTGAGGTGTGTAAAAGTAAAAAGCTTAAAATACATGTATATGTATAGTGCATGCTTATCCACACAATGGAATATTACTCAGTCATAAAGAAAAACGAAGTTCTGATACATGCTGTGACATGGACGAACCTTGAAAACATGCTGAGTGAAATGAAACCAAACATAAAATACCATATGGTCCCACTAACATGGACTATCTACAATCGGCAAATGCATACAAACCGAAAGTTGTTAATAGTTACCAGAGGCTGGAGGAGAGGAATGAGGTTGTTGCTTAAAGAGTACCAAGTTTCTGTTTAGGGTGATGACAAACTTGGAAACAGATAGTGGTGAATGTAATTAGTGGACTGAATCGTACACATGAAAACAGTAAAATGGCAAACTTTTATATATGTCACTGTAATATAATTATAAAAAACAAATATATATAATACATGACCAGAAAGTTTTCCTCCTGCCTCTCTCTAGGGTGTTGCATTTCCAAAGGCCCTCTTTTTCTGGTTTAGTCAGGGTGATGTGAAGCTCTAACATATACCTTCATTAGAAGCTCTTGACAAGAAAATATTGGTCTTTGGACCCTTTTTGTAACAGTGGCTGTCATTCTAGAAGTTTCTGTAGGGGTTGGCTTTGTGCTATTACATGTACTTTGCAAATAATTGTGTTTTTCTCCTTGAACACAGTTCTGAGGAGTTTTAATCACCTTGCATACATACCATATTGGTAGGAAAATTAAAACTTGATTTTTAAATTAGAATAAATACAAAAGCTGTGCCTTCTACCAAGACAAAGAATAAATGATGCTTTCTACACCATGGTTTGTGTGTGTCTGTGTCCTTTGAGGCAAACTGCACCCCACCCTCTTCCACTGTTGATTTAGATTTGGTCAACACCTCTGAGATTGGGGTGGGGAATGAACCATCCCTTGGTTCCATTTGGTTTTGTTTTCCCAAGAAATCAAAGCTTGGCTTTGTCTTCTCTAGAAATCAGTCGGGTAGAGCCTCGCTGCTGGATGAGCAGGATCAGACACAAAGGCTGCTGAGCCCCGTGATCCACCTCAGCCCTGCAACCCACTGTCATTACTTGGGTGTTGGCCAGTGAGCAGTGCAAGTCAGGGCTCCTGCATCTACTCTGGTGGAAGGATGGAATAGCCTAGTGCCCCACTGTACAGCTTTGCCAAGGTCACAAAGTGGGGTTTGCCTTTGCTGCCTTGTCTGTGGAGGGTGGTCTTGCTCCATGGGAATGGTGGAGATGGGCTTTGGGGTGGCCAGACTCCCACACAGAATGAATCCAGATACCTGTGTCATCCAAAGCTTAGCAGACTGTTGACTGGGTTTGCCTAGCTTGAGTCTCAGAGAAACTTGGAGTGCATTCTGTAAGTGAGCTCATGGCATTCCAGATCCCAGAATGCAGCCAGTCAGGGTTTCTTTGAGGAGGAGACAAGACAGGACCAGACAGAACACCTTTTACTTACGCGATCTGATTTAAAAACACCACCTCACGATGATAACTATCACGGGCCAGTTGGGATATGGAATGGGATTTGAGTTAGAAAGTGAAACACTGTGTCCCAATGATCTCATCCACATGACCTTAGAACCGTAGAGAGATGCCTGGATCCCAACCAGGAGTAAGAAGTCCGGGGCTATCTGGGAGAGAGAGGAAGGCTGTGTGTGTGGCCCAGGAAGAGGAAGGAACCAGGCATCCTTGAGTTCCCACTATGGATTGGGCCCTGAACACCTATTAAATCCACAAAGGCACATACAGGTGGGAGTCTGGACACAAGACCACATGCTGGCTTCTCCTCCCAGTCCAGTGCCTGGTGTGGATCGTTTGTTCAGTGATGATTTCCTGAGGCAGGGCTTGCTGTCCCAGCACTATGTTCTGTCAGTCCCTCAACCATCAAGACTGAAAGGTTCTCCAGGGTCACTCACTTAATCCCATTAGTGGGGGGAGGGCAAGCATTGCTCACCATTAAAAGCATGGAAACTGAGACTTGAGTTCGTTGCAGATGAGTCATCATGGGGAAGATAGCCCTGTCCCAAGCAGCGGCAGAGGTTTTCTTATCTGCTTCATTTCTGATCTCTGCTGCCCCAGAAGGCATTCCCATTGCACAGCTTTGCCAAGGTTTGCTGCCTTGTTTGTGGAGGGTAGTCCTGCTACCCCATCATTGTGGTGTTAGGAAAATACGGAGATGTGGTGCCCCCAGGCTCAATGCAAGGAGTAAGCTGAGAAGACTGTATCCATTTGTGCACACGGGGTGGCCTCCCTGTGTAGACTCCGAGCGCAGGGTAACTTGGGTGCTCACAGCCCCTGGTCTCAAGGGAGCAAAGACACCCTGGCTCCTCCTGCCTGTCCCTGCAGCTTCCCGAAGGCACATGGGAAATGTTCGTCAGCACCCAGTCATTCTGCAGAGGCTGTTTTGGGGATCACACCGCATTAGATATGGAGGCTGCACGATTACAGGTCCTTGAGTTACAAGGCGCCAACAGGTCAGGTCTTGAGGCTAGGGGACTCATCCTCTGTATCCCTGGCCTTCTGAGCCCCTCAAGAGTACAGGGGCAAGGGTGCAGAGGACTCATGGGACGGAGCCACTGCAGGGCACCCCCACCCCCAGCAGCCTGGTACCAGCACGACCCAAGACAGACCTGCCCAGCGGGCAGACTTCGCCAGGTTAAGAAGGAAGCAGCATCGCCTCCCCTGAGAAAGTGAAGTGGTTAACAGCCAGGCAGCACAAAGGGCTGGGTCTGTGACTAGCCCTGCCTGGGGCCCGGAAATGAACACGCTCCTCCGCCCCCCTGCAGAGCAGCCCACGGTCCTGAGAAGAGCATTTCTTCTTCAGTGGCTAGCAGTGCTTGGATGCCAGGACCGACCCTGCCTTTGAGTGCGTGAAACGGCCACAGCACCCTCGGATCAGGCAGGCGAAAGAGAGGGCTGGTCAGGGGTGTAGATGTGGTCCCTGTGGGCCCCGGCCCTGGCCCTGTGTGCTGTCGCCGGGGCTTGGGGGGCAGCTGCCTGCACACTCAGTCCCGGGTTTGAAACAAACATTCCCCATCTCCCCAGGGACTGGGACAGGCGGAGGGTCTTAAGCCGGAAGCTTGCAGGAGAAGAACTGGGGAGTCCAGGCCGGATCAGGGCAGGAAGTGCAGGTGGGGAGGAGTTGGAGAAGAAATACAGAGAAGCCATTTCCATTCTCTCTGTCTTAGCCTCACTTCTGGGCTGAGAGTTTAAAGTATTTATTTTTATTAGAATATCAAGACATTGCAATAATAGATGACATCTCAAACAAGACAATCTTGCCTGAACTACAGAAAGGTGTCACAGGCAGAACTGAGCGTCACCAAGTGGAGGGTAAGAAAGTAAACTGAGCCCCTAACACTGAACCACTCCTTTGAAAGGACATGTTGTGAAAGGTTTCAGACTATGTCTCAAGTGCCTTTTGACTTCTGCTCTCTGGGCCTGGGATGAGGTGGGGAGGGACCCTCCACCACAGTCCACATAATCAAGGACAACATCCCAACAGCTGAAAGCAAGAACTGAGTGATTTATGACCAGGGCCAGTTTTATTAGAGCCATCTCAGCACTGAGGGTCATACCAAGGGTCCTGCCCACATGTGAGCTAGCGAGGCCAACTCCCAACTATGGATATTTCAGCTACCCTACCACGTGGGTCTCTTTCCGGACAGCTTGGCTATCCCGGCCTGTGGCTTTGGCTGGCTGCCACCCCAGGGGGCAGATCTGCCATATCCATTCCCAAGAAAGCAGGATAGGGTGCTTTCCCAGGGAGTTTGCTAGAGGTCTAGGGTTAGAACATCCCTCTGGACACTCTCTCCCCAAGGCACTTTGGCTGAGCCACGTCAGGGCACAGAAAGAGGGTGAGGCCACAGTGCAGGGAAAACCACGACCTCCACACAGGGGTGTTAGTACTGTGACAACACCAAGCCCAGAGCTCCTGGAGCCTCTTCAACCCGAGGTCTGGGGGCCTGAGTCACTAGAGGAGTCTTGCGGGCCTGGGAAGCTGTAGCCTGAGGGATCTGAGGATGTTTTAGTTTTCCTAGTGCTACTGTAACACAAATATCACAAGTGGGTGGCTTTAAAGAATAGACATTTATTTTCTCAAAGCTCTGGGGGCTAACAGATCAAATCAGGGTCTTGGCAATGTTGAGTTCTTCTTGGTGAGCAGCTCTGAGAGTTCCTTGGTTCCTTGGCTTGTAGATAGTCCTCACATGGCATCTGTCTTACACCAAGTGTGTGGCTCTATGTCTCTTCTGCTGTTTTTGTAATTCAGAGGTGATTAGATTTAGAACCCACCCTACTAAGGCAGACCCCATTTACAAAGAAAAATAGGATCACATTTATAGGTATAAAAAACCAAACTCAATGCTGTTGAGTCGATTCCAACTTATAGCCACCCCGGAGGGCAGAGTAGAACTGCTCCATAGGGTTTCCAAGCCTGTAGTCTTTTTTTTTTTTTTTGCAGTGTTTCCTCCCCTCCCCTCCCACCTCTGGTAACCAGCAAAGAAAGCGTCCTTCCATATGTAAACCTTTCCTTGACTTTTTACAATAATGAACTAATACAATATTTGTCCTTCTGTGATTGACTTATTTCATTCAGCATAATGTCCTCCATGTTATGTGGTGTTTTGCAAATTCTACATTATTCCTTAATATTGCATAGTATTCCATTGTGTGTGTATACCCTAGTTTAGTTACCCATTCTTCTGTCGATGGGCACCCAGGTTGTTTCCATCTTTTTCCAAAGCTGTCATCTTCACAGAAGCAGACTGTCCCATCTTTCTCCCTTAGAGCAGGTAGTAGGTTCAAGCCACAGACTTTTCAGTTAGCATTCAAGTGCTTAACCAACTGCATGATAAGGACTCATTTATAGGTATAAACCAAAGAAAACCCACCCAAGCCCATTACTGTCAAGTCACTTTGAACACGTAAGGGCCCTATCGAGCAGAGTAGAACTGCTTATATGGTTTCTAAGGCTGTAATCTTTACGGAAGCAGACTGCCATATCTTTCTCATGAGGTGGGTTTAAACTGCCGACCTTTTGGTTTGCAGCCAAGTGCTTAACCACTGTGCCACCAGGGCTCCTATGTATAGGTGTAGGATCCAGGATTTTAACACATAATAGGGGGAACACAATTCAATCCATAATTGGGAGTCTTCAGGGTCTGAAGCCTCAGGGGGTTGGGCCAGAGACTGGAGCCTGGGGGCTGGGGGAGAGGACCCTGAGACTGGAGCCCCTCAGGGCCCCTGAGTTTAAAGGACTGCCTGGACCTCCCAAGACAGTTCCCAGAGGCCACTCTGGATGAGGGGCATGAACTCTTAACCCCTGGGGGCCACAGTCCATTACAGACAATGACCTCAGCCCTCCCTGCCTGGGACCTGGCGGTTTACAAGGTGGAAGGGAGGAGAGGCCTGTGGGGACTACACTAGGGCAAGGTTTTATAGAGCTTTTCCCACCCTTCCTTGCTGTCCAGGAGATGGATTGGCTAATAAGGCGTTTCTGTTCCAGTCCGATGGCGTGAAAAATAGGGCAGAGAGGAAGCTACTGGAAAACTACAAATGTTCAGAGGCCTCACCAGGCTGGTCCCTGCAGCAATGTCCTTTTGAGATAAAGTAAGCTCAGGGGGTTGGCTCCTCAGCCCAAGGACTTAAGGAGATGGGCGTCAGGACAGGGCAGACATAAACACGACCACATGGGAGGAAGAGCTCAAAGAGCTGGCTTGTGGGGGGCTGGGCCCAAGAAAGGAGGCTTGAGACCTCCTCAGTCTCAGGTAGGCCCGGAGAGAAATAAGGCTGGCATTCATGGTCACCAGAGTGGGGAACCTCTGAGAGCTGGCAAGGGCACCCATAAAACCATGTGTACCTGTGTGTGTCCGTGTCTCTGAGAATATGTGTGTTCTATCTCTGTTTCTGTGTATCTTTTTCTCTATGAATGTCTGTCTGTGTCTGTGTGTGTATCTCTCTCTCTCTCTCTCTGTGTGTGTGTGTGTGTAATGCAGAGCTGACCACGGAAATGTGATAAAGGCCTCTCCGGCCACACATCTCCACCTACTCTAGACCACAAAAACAAATCTGGTCACTGAAGCAATGTCCTTTTGAGATAAAATAAGCTCAGGGGGTTGGCTCCTCAGCCCAAGGACTTAAGGAGATGGGCGTCAGGACAAACTGCTCCATGGACCTTCTCCCAAGGCCCCTCCCTGTAGGCACCGATGTTCAAGCTGAGTCTCAGCAGTCCCCCGTGGGGCTACGCCCCGGCCCAGAAGCCATCCAGCACTGCCCTTAGGAGCATGTGGCCACCTTCCGGACAGCTCCTCTGTGGCTCCATCTGGGACACAGAGGCGGGTGGGCACTGTGGTGTCTGCTTCTCCAGCAGGTTTGTGGCTCCTGCCTGAAGTCTCTGCTCGGACCTTTGGGGACTGCTCTGCCACGTCACAACCGAATCTGGAGGTGCTCTTGTCTGGTGTGCTGGGACAGACACTGGCCTCACCCCTTCAAAGACTCCTATGGTCAGGCCCTAACTGTACTGCCAAGAGCCCCAGGATCCAGAAAGTTCCTTTTAGTCCTCCCTTGTCCCACAAGAGCTGGTAGAATGAGCTTCTGGATGCAGAAGTGTGTGTTCTAAAGACCTGAGAGGACATTACTGGACTCTGATTTGGGCACGACTTGAAAGGCCAGGGCCTAGGACTCCTTTTCTGGCTAAGACAGCAGCACTATCACCCCCGATAGCTCCGGGTTTCAGCATTCTGGTGCCAGGATTTAAGTCTCCTGGGAATTTAACAACAATTACATTTAAGGAGGGAGACTCAAGAAAAACAGTGAATTATGGGGAGAAATGGAGTCTGTTTTAGTGTTTGCTGAGGGGACAATTTAAGTGTCTGGTTATGTTGGGTTATAAAGAAAAGATTGATAAGGCAAAGGAATTGTAGTTTTATCTCCTTTAATAGATTAAATGATAGGTTAAGAATGGTAACTGGAGAAGTTGTGTTTGAGCACACCTGGAACAGAGAAGGCTGTTCTGTAGAGAGGGAAAGTGAGCATCAGTAAGCTCAGAGGCTGGGCGGGCATACAGATGTGTGTTTGGTAAGTCTGGGTCATGGTTTGCAAACTTCTGCAACTGGGGGTTCTTAAGAAGCCCACGTCCTTAGACACCCTCCCTCCATCTCAGTGTGCCTGGATTCTGCCATAATGAGCAAGTCTTTTTCTAGAAAAAGCTGTGTCCAATGCTCGTCAAGTCCTGTGAATAAACATTAAAAATGCCCCCACACTGACTACAGTGCGAGGAATGCGAGGGCAGATGTCTCCTTTTAAAGTTACAGATGGCACAAGGACTGTTCCCTTCAGAGCACGCTCTCACGCAGCCCTCTCACACAGCAGGCACCCAAGAATCTTCTTCTGTGTAGTGATGGTTACAAATTTTATTTTTATTTTTTGCATAGATCAAATGTGCAAACAAATATAAAAATATACCAGTAAAAAGTGAATTTTCCTCTTTCTTTTCATCTAGCCCCTTCCCAAACCCATCAGTGTTATGGGACTCATGTGTGTTTACCCTGGCAGAGAGATCCTAACTAAGTATACACTCCAACCAGTACAGGTATGCACTCCCTTGTTTTATACACAAATGGCAGCATTGTGTACACATGATTTCTCCATGTAACAGAATATTTCAAGATTGCCACATCCCTAACATTCGGCGCCTCTGTTTTGATGGCTGCACAATATTCCATGACTTGACTGGATCATACTTGGAGTGGCAGTAACACCTAGTATTACACAGGCTTCCCTTGTTAAAATCCCAGCTCTGCTAGATGTCATCAGTGTGACCTTGGGCATGCTATTTAACCCTTCTGTGCTTCAGTTCCCTCATCTGTAAAATGTGGATAACTTTGTTAGGTGACAGTGAGAAATACATGAGTTAATTTATGTAAAACCCCAATAACAGGGCCTGGCATTGAGTAGAAAAGTGTGTGCTACTATCTGTCTACCTATCATCTCACCTATCTGCCTGTCTGTCCAGCTAGTCCCTTATTGGTGAACCTTGGACTTGTCTCGGTGGCTGGTTTTGAACATGCAGCGATAAATAGCCCAGGCACTGTACACGTGCCCAGGCACAGAACTCTGGAGGATAATTCCCACAAGGTTGACTCCTTATCGCTGGATCTATACAATCTGAAATGGAGGGCAGGAGGCCTGAAGAACTGGGTTTTTGTTATGAGTTAAAGGACATATGAATTTTGTATTTTCATATTCGACCATTTGTTCTCCAAAAAGGCAGTGCTAAGTTGCTCTTTCTCCCTCAGAATCTGGGAGTACCTTTTCCTCACTGCCCCTCCCAGACAGGCAGTTTCAATCTTTTTTGTCTTTTCCATTTTGATAATGAAAACAGAATTGTATTAATTTGCATTCTTATAAACTATGTCAAATACCATTTGAAGGTCATCTGTATTTCCTTCTATTAACTGTATACAGCATTTGTGTCCCATGCTCACGAGTTTATCATCTTTTTCTTACTGCATTGCAGAAGAGCTTAATAAATTAGCAAAATGGAGCTTTCTGTCATGTGTTGCAAATATTTTTCCCAGTTTGTTTATATTTTTATTTCATTATGATTTTTATTTCTATATGGTCAGTTTTATCAGTCTTTCTGTGGTTTCTGGATTTTGTATGATACGTAGAAAGGACTCCTGTAGAGGCTAAAGGGCACCGGGCACAGCAGAAGGGGGTGGCTGTCAAGGGCCAACACTGGAGGCTTCTTGGACATCTGATAGGATGTAGTTGGAGCTTCAGGTCCTTCACTGCCATGTGCAGCTGACCCCTCCCTGCCCCTCTTCCTCTTCCCTTGCTTCCCTTTGAATAACTAGAGAAATAGTGTCCGGGGCACTGAACCACAGCCACTCTGAACTCGCAGACACCAGGCTGGGATGTGGGTGTGTGGGAAATTAGAGCAGGGGGCTAGAAACAGGGTTATGTGAACACCTGTGAACCAAATGATGAGCAACAAGTTCTAAACCAAATGCCAGAAAATTATATTTACATTTTGGGAGTAGGGGGGACGTTTTAATTTCATGAACTAAATTTTTATATGGGCAAGTAATATACCATCTCTGCAGAAAGGCAACAGCCTTTGTAACACCTCGCTCCTCCTCGCTTCCCAAGCAGGAGAACCACTAGAACTTTTTCTGGAGAAAATTCACAGCTCCAGAGGACAGACTCCAGATACTGACATGTGGTAAAAGAAGAGGGCTGGGCATTTTATTTTTTATCTTCATTTTGGTCTAAAAAGTAGAGATATAGCTTTTTTTTTTTTTTCCTCAAACATCATCTTATCCCTATTTATGGAAATGCCTTTATCAGATACTAAATTCCTGTACATATTTATTTTATGAATATTTACTGGGTACCTACAGTCTGCCTAAGGAACTCTGGTGGTGTAGTGCCTAAGGCATTTGACTGCTAACCAGAAAGCTGGTGGTTCAAACCCACCAGCCACTTCTTGCAAGGAAGGTTAGGCAATCTACTTCTGTAGAGATACTGCCTCGGAAACCCAAGGAGGGGTTGCTATGAGTGGGATGTGACTCGATGGGAGTGAGTTTAGTTTTGGTGGTGCAGTGGTTAAAGCACTAGCCTGCTAACCCAAAGGTCAGCAGTGCTCACCCACCAGCTGCTCCATGGGAGAAACATGGCAGTCTGCTGCTGTAAAATTTACAGCCTTGGAAACCCTATGGAGCAGTTCTACTGTGTCCTCTAGGGTCGCCATGAGTCAGAATCGACTTGATGGCAGTGGATAAGTATAGTATGCCTGGAACTATTTCAGGCACATATAGGGGAGACAGCCAATAAAGAGTAAACATAAGAAATGACTAAATTACCTAGTGTTTTAGAGGGTGGTGTTATGGGAGAAGCTGAAGACGAGCAGGGTAAGGGCAATAGAGAATGGGAGTTGTGCTTTTTAATAGGTGATCAGGAAAGACCTCATGGAGGCAGTGACATCTGAGGAGGTGAGGGAATTGGCTGTGCATATCTGGAGAGGGTTTCAGAACAGCCAGTGCAAAGGCACTGAGGTTGGAATGCACCATATGTTTAAGTGACTTCCAGGAGGTCCAGATGGCTGCAGCAGGTGGGAGTGGTGGAAAGGGATTGTGGAGAATACTAAGAGATGAAGTCAGAAAGCAAAAAGGGGTCCAGATTGTGTAAGGCCTTGGATTGTGTGAAGAATGTTGGGTTTCACTCTGACTGAAGATGGGAGCTTTTTGAATGTGATCGTACTTGAAAACCATCACCCTAGGCTGCAGAGGTGAGCCTACCGCAGTGCCTGGGGGCAAAGGGAGAAGCAGAGAGACCATGAAGACGGCAGGGGCAGCCATCCAGGCAGGGGATGATGGAGTCCAGACCAAGGGGGTAGCAGTGGAGAGTGAGAGTGGTCAAATTCTGGTATTTTCTAAGGGATTTGATCTGGGTATGAGAAAGGAATGAGGACTGACTACAGAATTTGGCTTGACTCACTGGAAACATAAAGTTACCATTAACTGCCATGGGGAGACTGTGGGTTTTTTGGACAGTGGGGTGGTGACAGAAGCAACTTTGGGTGTGTTGACATGATCATTAGGCATCCCAGTGGAGGTGCCTGATGGGCAGCTGGATCAAGTCTGTGGTTCAGAAGAGAGGTCTGGCTTTTTAACTAGAGATGATGTGTGGAGCACAGGCAGGACAAAGCGAGAAAGTCAGGGGAATGATGATATGGGGCCAACACCAAGGACTGAGCCCTTGGGCACCCATAGCAAGAGGTTGGGAGGGGAGGAACCACTGTGTAGGCTTGTGAGGGGGAGTCACAGTGAGGTGGAGGAGCCCAGGGGACCACCAGGGCCAGAAGAGAGACTTAGTGTGTCATATGCTGCCGAATGACCAGGTGAGGTGAAGGCTTGAGAACCAACTCACAAGGAGGGCTCCATTGACCCTGTCAAGATAAGTCTATTTGTGGTCACCCTCTCTGGCCCCATGGACTGGTCTATTCCTGCACAAGACCAAACTGTTGCAATTACTTGAGCTTTGTGACTCATGTTAATACATGGTCCACTCAGTATACTACATCACACCTCAGATTTTTCCTGGCTGTTATTCAAATGTTTATTTTTCCATATAAGTTTCAGAATCAGATGATCTAATTCCCTTAGTTGGATCATATTAAGTCTAGTTGATGACTTTATAACAGTGTTTTCATCCAGGATGTTTTTCTAGAAGGAAAGACCCACCAGTTAGATCAGTGGTTCTCAGTTGGGGGCAATTTTGTCCCCCAGGAGACATATGCAATGTCTGGATATATTTTTGATAGCCAAGACTGGGGAGGGGAGGTACCGATGGCCTCTAGTGGTTAGAGGCTAGGCATGCTGCTAAAGGTCCTACCATGTGCAGGGCAGAACCCTACAATGAAGAATTATCTGGTCCAGAATGTTAATAAAACCAAACCCACTGTCACTGAGTTGATTCCAACTTATGGTGATCCCCATTGGGTTTCCAAGCCGGTAAATCTTTACAGAAGTAAATTGCCCAGTCTTCCTCCTGAGGAGTGGCTGGTGGGTTTGAGCCACCAACCTTCTGGTTATCAGTCAAATGCCTTAGGTACTGCGCCTCCAGAGCTCCTTAGAATGTTAATAGTGCTGCATTTAAGAAACCCAGATGCAGTTATCTCCAAAATGGCTTTCTGCAAAGGGCCCTTCTTCTTTTCTTGCTCTGTAGATGAGTACTGGGCTTGTTTCATGGGACTCAGCTTTCTAAGATGCTCTAAAATAGCCTTAAAGACTAGCCAGTATATGGGATTTGGGCATTTTAAATTCTCTTCAGTTGCCCAGTGTCTGACTCATTCCTATATAGGACAGATACCATGGCAGTATCTAATGTATCCTATAACATAATAGGAGCTAAACAAGCAGGATGCTTATTTTCCTAGCTTCCCTAACAGTGAAGGTGCAGGCACATGTCCTGGGCTCCACCAATCAGATGCACCCAGGCTAGATTGCACCAGTGCTTCAAAGAAGTGGGATGCAGAGGCTTCTCTCTCTACTGGGGGCTGCAGGAGTAAGTACAATGGTTGTAAGCTGCCTTGTCTAGGATTCAGTGACAACACCAATAGCAGCAGGAGTTTCCTCACTAGCTCTTTCTGAAGCGTGGTTTTGGGAATTGCTGGCTAGCACCAATCCTTGTCTGACAGTTCTATGCACTCTCAAATATCCTTTGATCGAATCCCTTTAACTGCTGTCATTCAGTGTCGGTTTCAGTTGCTTGCAACCAACAGATCTGGCTGATAGACATGGATTCATCTTATTGTGAGAAACGTCAACATTGATTTATAAGACTTTGTCCTATAGAAAAGCTAAGAAGCATGAAACTTTCAGTGTCAAAGTATGCAAGTTTCCTATCCGAAACATCAAGTGCAATGATACAATGATTAAGTCAGGACATAGGGAAAAGGGAAATCCTGCATTGTAAGCTTCCTTTGTTGGAGTGAGAAAGATGGACCAGTCTACCTGTGTGCGTGCAAACACACACACACATTTATTTGCCTTCATTTGAGTTCTGTATGAGGGAAGACGGTGAGACTTCATCTTACGTACTTTGGACATGTTATCAGGAGGGACCAGTCCTTGGAGAATGGCTTTTCTGCTGAGTAAAGCAGAAAAAAAACAAAAAAACCTCACTGTCGTCGAGTCAGTCCCAACTCACAGCAACCCCTCCTTGGGTTTCCAAGGAAGTATCTCTAGGGAAGTACCAGTATCTCTAGGGAACCGCCAGCCTTCTGGTTAGCAGTCAAATGCCTTAGGCACTATGCCACCAGAGCTCCCTAGTAAAGCAGAAGGTCAGTGAAAAAGAGGAAGACCCCCAATGAGATGGACTGAAAGCAGGGCTGCAGAAGTGGGCTCAAACACAGCCACGACTGTAAGGACAGTGCAGGAACAGGCAGCATTGCATTCTGCTGTGTCCAGGGTCGCTATGAGTTGGAACTGACTAGACAGCCCCTAACAGACAACATGAGTGAGATAACTTAGTGATGATCAATAACTTAGTTTTTAATTTTTTTTCACTAGTGTCTAAAAATCCATGGACTCTATGTTAAAACCCCCTGTCTGGCGTAGGAAGGAAACCTATTACCAGTACAACTGGCAGTGGGTGGTGGTGGTGGGGGTGGTAGAGGGCTGGAAAGAGTGGAAAGAAAGGCAAAGACAGAAGCATAAAATCGTTTCTCTTCTTCCTTGGAAAGCAAAATCCTTTAGGATTCCTGGGCCAGTATGCAGCAACATTCCTCACATTTGTTCTCATGGCGCAAATTCTTCAATGCCTTTCCCCACCCCTCCGGGTAATGCAGACATGCTCAGCTCTAATTTGTCTTGCATTTTAAGGGGATTAGCTCTGCCGCCCTGCTGCCTGTGTGGTTCCCACCTTCTCCAGCTCCCCTTTCAAATCCCTGTTCTTCACTTCTCCACTTTGACAGAGAACCTGGCTTTCTCCTGTCTCCTGGACTGTTTCCATTTCTGTCCCAGCACTCTTGTCCCACCAGGTAGAAACCAGGAAGAGCAGAGAAGAGCTAATAATGCACAATAAAACAGAGCTGGCCACTGGCGCTGTAAGAGGTGTCTTCAGACAATGAATCTTACCCATTTGCTATTCTGATGTCTTAAATGCCTTCCAAACAGGATAAGAGGCCCCCAGTGGCCTGTGGCAGGAAGCAGTAATCATCCAGAAAGCCCATTTAGGTTGTTTGGCTGCAGTCAACATCAGACTGGCCCTGCCCGGGGCTGGTTGGGACTACAAAGCAGGCCACAGTGACGCTCACTCATTCACTCGCTGGTGCCTGGTGCAGCGAGCAGGTGCGATTCCATCTTTCCTGGTTCCCAGAGGGCTAGGAGGGCTGGAGTGCAAGGGCAGGAGACTCTGAAGCAAAAGAACAAACAATAGGGGTGGCTGTGCTTGGTCACAGAGTTCTTCCAGCCTCAGAAATGAGGGAAGAACAATGCATATTGTTCAATTTCAGCTAAATGGTTAAGTCTGGCTTACAGAAAAACTACATGATGCACTTAATCTGGTTTGGCAGACCATGTAGGTTGCCAACCCCAGTCATTTTCCTTTCTTCCCTTGGTGATAGGACCCTGATTTTTAGGTAGCTGGTGCCGAGATTCCCAGGCCCAGAGGATTAAACTGTGACTGGATGTATCTAAAGGCAGATCCAGATTTTGTGAAGCCTGACGTTTCATTATTGGGAATGAGGCTTTTTCTGAGTGAAGCATAATTTTTAATGAGAACAAAGTTAGGTTCAACTTGACTTTTTCTTTAGAATGAAAACAAATCAAAACAAAAAAAACCCCACAACAAATTTCAAATTTTTAAAAGCTGACAAATTCCTGAAACATCATGAAATCCATATAAATAATATAGTATTAATTATTTGTATCAATGATTATATTAATGAGTCTGTTAATACTTTCTCCTTCTGTAATTTTGACACTATGGTCTTTGATCTCTTCTTAGGGCAATGATTTTACATATTTTCTGTAGACAGAAGAGAAAGCTGACTCACTCTTTTCTCCAGCATGCTTTATCAACAATTTTATTCTTGAGGGTTTGGAAAAATTTCTTTCTGCTTCACAACTGGTTATTTATTGATCTCTGAAAACCTCTGCTGAATGAATTCCAGACAAAGCTATAAGAGGTTGAAATGTTTCCCTTATTTCTACCCTCACCCCTGGTGTCTCCACCTCCATACCTCTGGTATACCTAGGCCCAGAGGATAAACCATAATTGGTCTTTTCTAGGTTTTTAAACCATAATTGGGCAGATCTGATTTTGTGAGGTCCTCTTCACGTACCTCTGGTGTTTCTCTGGCCCTCTCCATGTACATCTGGTGTCGTGTGGCACATGACACACTTCTGTCATGTCCCCCTCAGCCTGCACCTTTGTGTCCGAGGCCAGGGGAGCAGGCCTATGGTGGTAATGCATGCTTAGAATTGATTCCTTCACTGGGACAGCTACAATAACTTGACTATCCCTAAAGTGACTATGAAACAAAAAAACGCTCCCTAAAACCCACCTCACCCGCAAGTTCACCTTAGCAAGATCCCAGAAGTGCCCAGGTCACTGCAACACAGCCCACTTTGAAGGAGGGAAAGGGGAGTGCAGAGAAACTAATTTCATTTATTTTTAAATATTTATTGTGATTTGGGCAAAAGTTTACAGAGCAAATTCATTTTCCATACAGCAGTTTGCATACATTTTGTCTCATGACATTGACTGCAATTTCCCACAAGGTAACAGCTCTCTTCCATTTCCTCCCCATAGTCACCTCTTCCCTGTGTCATTCACTCCCATGCACTCCTGCCCCCCGCCCCCAAGCTGTCTCCCTCTGCATACACTGTCCTTCTATTCTCCCATGGATTGATCTCTCTAAGGAGTGTATCTACCTGATGTAAATGTTCAGCCCATATGCCTATTTTTGGCTGGAAGCCACAGGAGTGGGTTCAATTCCAG
>NW_006921592.1:25756450-25759561 GCF_000298275.1 Orycteropus afer afer
TTCTTCTGGTCTCATGGTCATACAGGCTGAGGATCACATGGTCTACCTTGTGTTTAGTCTACCTTGCACTAATTGTTTCCATGCATCTTTGGTTTTCTTCATTCTTCTTAGCTTTGGACGTGGAGAAACCCATCATTGCATCTAGATGGCCACTTGCAAGCTTTTAAGATCCCAGTTGCTATTCAGCAAAGTTGGATGTGGAACAATGTTTTTGTGTAGTATGTTATGACAATGAGCTTGATGTCCCCTGCAACCATGGTCCTGAGCCCACAGGTTCAACTACTCACTCCCTCAGGGTAGCTGGCTGTGGCCAAGAAGGCTTCACAACCTTGCCCCTTGTCAGCTCTACTGTATACCTGGCCATTCTTATAGCACATACAAATATACTTATAGAAACATCATTTGCCAATCCTGTACCTGGTCATGGGAACACTCCCTGCCTAGACAAATCTGATCATTCAGCCAGTCCACCCATCTATCTGCCATCACTGACAATGCAGTACTGTATGTGCAAAAGGGTTCATCTTTGTTGCCTGTACCTCTCACGTACCTCTCTCTGTCTTCCTCTTCCTCAGTGCCACCATGTTGATCACTCACATTTGGTACATTGTCCTTCCTTTCACCAAAATCAATACTTATCTCTACCTATCTAGCAGTGTTCCCTCCCCTCTCCTTCCACCCCTGGTAACCAAAAAAGAAAGTTTCATTCCATGTAATAAACCTTTCCTTGACTTTTTACAATAGCAGACTAATACAGTATTTGTCCTTCTGTGACTGCCTTATTTCACTCAGCATAATGTCCTCCAAGTTCATCCACATTATGCAGTGTTTTGCAGATTCTACGTTATTCTTCAGGGTTGTATAATATTCCATTGCATGTATGTACCATGGTTTGGTTATCCATTTTTCTGTTGATGGGCACCTACATTGTTTCCATCTTTTTGCTATTGTTAAATAGTGTGGCAATGAACATGGGTGTGCATATACCTGTTCTTGTCCTGGCTCTCATTTCTTTAGAATATTGATACCTAGTAATGGGATTACTGGGTCAATTGGTATTTCTGATTTCACCTTTCTAAGGAATTACCATACTACTTTCCACAGTGCTTGTATCATTTTATAGTCCCACCAGCAACATATGAGAGTCCCAATCTCTCCACATCCTTGCCAGCATTTGTTATTTTCTGTCTTGTTGAACTTTGCTATTAGTGCTGGGACAAGATGGTAGGTATCTCATTGTTGTTTTGATTTGCATCTCTTTAATGGCTAATGATAATGTACATTTCTTCATGTTTTGTTGGCTGCCTGAATATCCTCTTTGGTGAAGTGTCTATTCATGTCTTCTGCCCATTTTTTAATTGGATTGTTTGTCTTTTTGTTGTTTAGGTGTTACAGTTTTCTATAAATTTTAGAGGTAAGTCCCTTATCAGGTATGTCATTGCCGAACATTTTTTCCCAATCTGTATGTTCTCTTTTTACTGTTTTGGAGAAGTCTTTGGAAGCATATAAAAATTTAATTATTAGAAGGTCCCATTCATCTAGTTTCTTTCTGCTGTTTGTGCATTTTGGGTTATGCTTGATAGTCTATTTATGCCATATATTCGGGCCCCTAAATTTGCCCCTAGGATTTCCTTGAGGAACTTTATAGTTTCCAGTTTCACATTTAAGTCTTTGATCCATCTGGAGTTAGTTTTTGTGTATAGTGTGAGGTACAGAACTTGTTTTCATTTTTCTGCAAATGGATCTCTAGTTTTGCCAGCATCATTTGTTAAACAATCTCTTTCCTATTTAAATGGCTTTCAGCTCTTTATCGAAGATCAGCTGACCATAGGTTGATGGATCTATTTCTGGGTTCTCAATTCTATTCCACTGGTCTATGTGTCTGTTGTTGCACCAGTACCAGGCTCTTTTGACTACTGTGGCTGTATAGTAGTTTTTGAGATCTGGCTGTGTGAGACCTCCTACTTTGTTCTTCTTCAATAGTGCTTTGCTTATCTGAGGTCTCTTTCCTTTCCATACAAAGTTAATGACTGGTTTTTCCATATCCTTAAAGAATGCTGATGGGATTCTGGATAGGGATTGCATTGAATGTATAGATTGCTTTGGATAGTATTGACATTTTCACAACTAGAGAAACTAATTTTAAATATCTTACTTTGCAGATATCATATAAACATATGACCATGTGAACATAGTGCTGGAGCTAGGCAGTGAAGGCTTGTTAGTGTCATGATAAATCTGGCTCTGGTCTTAGCCATCAGGGCAGCGCCCAATCCCATTCTCTTGGGATTTGGTTTTACCAATGCAAGTGAGGGCAAGTCTGGTGGGGCTGGTGGGAAGGTGGGTGCCTGCTATCTGTGATGTTGTCATGAAAGGATGGGCATGGTGGCCCTCCTGGAACCTGAGAGGAATGCCAGGAGAGGGTTGGTAAGGTCAACCCCAAGACATGACCTTGCTGAGTTGCTGAATTCATCTGCTTCTGGGCTTTATCTGAGATCATCAACTGTCTCCATTCTGTTGGTTGGCCTGTTGGCTGAGGTGAAAAACATCCTGATCAGCCCATATGCTGATGTGGTGGAAAGAATTAGTAAATCTAAGATGCGACTCTGGTTTCAATGCTGCCACTTCCCATGTACCTCGGGCCTCAGGGCTGTCAGGTCTCAAACAAGGGGATGAAGGGACAAGGGTCAGTGGTCTTGAAGAGCCTTCCAGCTTTTCTGTCCCATGCTTTCATGACCATTTTCACCAGTGCTTATGTGTAGCTGGCTAGACTCCTACTTCTTTGTAGTTCTTTCAAAAAGATGAAAGAACCCAAGTGTGCAGACTTTCCTAAAAATCCAAGGCAACTGTAAGAGGAGATGGAGCTTACTAAGGAATTTTCAGATACCCCATACTCCCCTCCAATTTTCTTTGGCCCAGCTGGTTTCTTTAGTAGTGTTTGGTGGATCTGAGAAAGCAATATGGCTATCTTCTCTAGTTTTCCAGGGGAGAGTACCTGCTCCCTTTCCACACACAGTTTGGGAGGTTGCTTATTACTTCTCACTAAAGTTAATGACATGATAGAATGACCAGACATGGGTGGATTTCCCTTTAATATAATGAATGCCCACA
>NW_006921592.1:25759951-25791478 GCF_000298275.1 Orycteropus afer afer
ACTTAGGGATGGCTCTATATTAAGGCTGGGGCTTGAGGTAGGGGGGCCCTGGGCTTGCTTTTCCCTTGAGGGTGGCTCTATTTTAAGGCCTGGCCTGAGGTAGGTGGGTCCAGGGATGGGAGCTGCTTTTCCCTTGGGTGTGGCTCTATATAAAGGCCAGGGCCTGAGGTAGGGAGGCCTGAGGCTTGAAGGCTGCTTTTCACTAGGGTGTGGCTCTATATTAAGGCTGTTGCTTGAGGTAGGCAGGTGTAGAGGGGTTAGGAACAACTAAGGGAAAAACTGAATATATCCTTCCCGAATTTAGAGACCATCTTAAGAATAGATTTGATGCACTGAGTTCCAATGACCGAAAACCAGAAGAATTGTGGGATGACATAAAGAGCATCATCAACCATGAAGAAAGCAAGAGGTCAATAAAAATATGAGAAAGAAAGAAAAGACTAAAATGGATGTCAGAAGAGACTCTGAAACTTGTCCTTGAATGGAGAGTAGCCAAAGGAAATGGAAGAAATGACAAGATAAAAGAGCTGAACAGAAGATTTCAAAGAGCAGCTCAATCAGACAAAGTCAATTACTATAATGAAATGTGCAAAGACCTGGAGTTAGAAAACCAAAAGGGAAGTACACATTCAGCATTTCTCAAGCTGAAGGAACTGAGAAAAAAATTTAACCCTCAAGTTGCAATACTGAAAGATTCTATGGGCAAAATATCAAATGATGCAGGAAACATCAAAAGAAGATGGAAGGAATACACAGAGTCAGTGCACCATAAAGAACTGGTCGATGTTCATCCATTTCAGGAGGTGGCATATGATCAAGAACCAAAGGTATTGAAGGAAGAAGTTGAAGCTGCACTGAAGGAAATGGTGAAGAACAGGGCTCAAGGAATTGACAGAATATCCATTGAGATGTTTCAATAAACAGATGCCCTGCTGGAGGCACTCAGTTATGTCAAGAGATTTTGAAGACAGCCACCTGACCAACTGACTGGAAGAGATCCATATTCGTACCCATTCCAAAGAAAGGTGATCCCACAGAATGCGGAAACTATTGAACACTATCATTAATATCACATGCAAGTAAAATCTTACTGAAGATAATTCAAAAGCGGTTGCAGCAGTATATTGACAGAGAGCTTCCAGAAATGCAAGCTGGATTCAGAAAAGGATGTAGAATGAGGGATATCATTGTTGATGTTAGATGGATCTTGGCTGAAAGCAAAGAATACCAGAAAGATGTTTACTTATGTTTTATTGATTATGCAAAAACATTCAATTGTGTGGAACATAACAAATTATGGATAACATTGAGAAGAATGGGAATTCCAGAACACTTGGTTGTACTCATGAGGAACCTGTACATAGATCAGGAGGCTGTCATTCAAACTGAACAAGGGGACATTACTTGGTTCAAAATCAAGAAGGGAGTGTGTCAAGGTTGTATCCTTTCACCATACTTATTCAACTTGTATGCTGAGCAAATAATCAGAGAAGCTGGATTATATGAAGAAGAATGTAGCATCAAGATTTGAGGAAGACTCATTAACAATCTGCAATAGTAGATGACACAACTTTGCTTGCTGAAAGTGAAGATGACTTGAAGCACTTACTGTTGAACATTAAAGACTACAGTCTGCAGTATGGCTTATACCTCATTATAAAGAAAACAAAAATCCTCACAACTGGTCCAATAAACAGCTTCACGGTGGATGGAGAAAAGACTGAAGTTGTCGAAGACTTCGTATTATTTGTTTGTACAATCAACACCAACGGAAGCAGCAGTCAAGACATCAGACAACGTATTATTACATTGGGCAAATCTGCTGCAGAAGACTTCTTTCAAGAGATGAAGATCAAGGATGCCTCCTTGAAGACTAAGGTGCACCTGACCCAAGCCATGGTGTTTTCAATCCCCTCTTATGCATGTGAGAGCTGGATAATGAATAAGGAAGACCATAGAAGAGTTGATATTTTTGAGTTGTGGTGTTGGAGAAGAATGCTAAGAGTACCATGGTCTGCTAAAAGGATTAACAAATCTGTCCTGAAAGAAGTGCAGCTGGAATGCTCCTTGGAAGCAAAAATGGCCAGACTTCATCTCACCTACTTAGAGAAGGATATCATGCTTGTTAAAACTGGAGGGTCAACGAAGAAAGGGAAGGCCCTCAACACAATGGACAGTCACAGTAGCTACAACGATGGGCTCAGGCATAGCAGGGATTGTGAGGCTGGCACAAGACTGGGCAGTGTTACGTCCTGCTAGGCACAGAGTCACTATAAGTTGGAGACAACTCGACAGGACCTAACAACAACAACATGACTCATTAGATTGAATACTCAATTCAGCTTAAGACAGATTGAGTGGCTAAAGCATGGTGGCTTAGAAGCCTTGTAAAGGAATTGGGAGATGTGACAGACAGGATGGGGTGAGGTGAGACTAGGAAGGAGTCTTTCAGAAATGTAGCTTGAACACTCTGTTTTTGTTTACTGTGAAATACATTGAGCAGAAGGGATGGGCGGAAGTAGAGAATTCTGGTAAACATGACCACGTTGCAGTAACACCCACTGCCATTGAGTCAGATCCAACTCATAGCCACTCCTCCTCAGGTTTCTGAGTATCACTACAGTATCATTATGGAAGTAGATTGCACACCTTTCCTTCTGAGGAGTGGCTGGTAGGTAAAAATGGATTATTACTTGGACTCAGACCCACTGCAGGGTAGTCTGATTCCTAGTGGCCCCTCTACTAGGGCTACTCTCTGTCACTGAATTGAGCCCCTTTCATCATAGCCACAGAGTTGGCCAAAGATTCTGCATAAGATCCCCCAGCTCTTGTTCAAATGTCCAAGTGAAGCACACAACTCCTTTTTCAATTACTATACATTTCAATGAAGCATTTTTATATGAAAAGAGTGATGACAGTAGCTATGATAAAAATATTTTAATAGTGTACCTTTCTCACTGTAACATTTCACAGAAGGCAGGCCCAGGTCAAAAGTTCTTGGAATTTTCTAGATTTTTAGATGGATCTATCAGCCAGCCATACACTGAAATGAGTAATTCCCCTAAAAACTCAATTTCGAATCCAACAAAACTCTACTCATACCTCAAAACAGGAGCCAAGATTAAGTGCATCTGAGATTACTAATACATAAATCAAGGTGAACCTAAAAGAAAGTTTTGACTCATGTGACAAACACAATACACACAAAAGAATGTTCAGTTAATACAAACTAAGAATAAATCTACAAGGAAAAAAATTATCCTCAAGTAACATGAAGTTAGTATTAACACAGAGTTACCAATTCTTTATTAGGAATGCCAAATGGCCATTTTAGTTAAACAGAACAACTGATACAATAATCTCCTGCAATGCTTCTAAAACACATCCTACACCCTCACCTGTTGGCCATCTTTGAAGTACAGGTATTTTCATAGCTGTCACTATTTAGCAAAATGCAAACCAAAAAGGGTTAGCGTTCATACTGGCTTTATTTTCTCCCTAAGGGGTGCCGCTCTCAGAGGGTATGCAAATGTGTCCACCATTGCCCAGTGGCCCGTCACCTCCCCTTGTCACTGGCTTGGGTGTGTTCTGCTTCCCCTTGGGCAGGTCGGGGAGACTCAAGGGAAACTTGAAGGATCTTGACTCTTTTGGAGAAAGAATTTTTTAGGAAAGCAGGAGAGTCTAGCTTTATCTTATACAAAGAAAGCCTCAGATCCCTCTGGCGCAAATAAAATAACAATAGCAATTACCTGATTTCTTAAAAAAAACCTGAAAAACAAAAATGGAGACTTGTGGAAAGGGCTCAGTTACTTTCTAAATTCATCAGTGATTCAGCACCAATTTCTTGGTGCAAAGGCTTAGAAATACTCAAATAATGATTGTGCATCTTGGCTTGATACAGGGAAAAAAGGGCAAAAAAAAAAAAATCACTTCTCTCTAAACTTTTCTTCAGTGATTCTCTAATGTCCTACCTAAGCAGGTAGAGGGAATGCTGAAGGCATAATCCACTTTGAGCTGAAGCACCCATCTTCCTGTTTTGTGCAATGCATGCTCCCCGAGAGGTAATGCTTATCCTCACAGCTCAGAGAGGGCACTTACTGCACAAACTCCTAAACTGTCCCAGGGCCTCCCTGAGCCTCCACGTGGTCCACTTGAGTCCGCAGCTCTGCGAGGAGCTGTCTGGCCACTCTTCCAGATTTAGGGGCTTCGACACAAAGCTGATCCCATCTGTATAGTGTCTGGTCAAGGAAGCCAATGATCTCGTGGGTTATCTCTTCAGTTTGAGCCATCTACAATGAGGAGAGTGAGCAGGCAAGTTAAAACATTTCCCAGACATTTTCTGTTCCACTTGTACCCTGTCGCTGAAAATTAGCCACATTTTTATTAGCTCTGAAGTACAGCACTGAGGTCTCTTCTTTCGCCCTCAAGGTGATTAGCAAAGCAAGTCTGTTTTCCCAGGCTGGCTCTGAAGTTAGCAGAGTGATTGCCTAACGATCACTCTCTCCTGCACTGAGGTTCAGTGCACTGGGAATGGTGTTAGCCACAAGGCTACAGAGGAGGCTGTCCTGAGACGAGCACTGGCTAGATGCCACCATAAGCTTTGGGACTGTTTGCAGCGGGGAGAGAAGGCAAACCAACATGCTGTGGCTTGACTTTCTGCAAAGCCTTGCACTCACATGAGAAGTGGAAATGCCAAAGGGAGGTACCACCTGTTTCCACACAGCTTGTATATGGCCTTCTCAGGCGAGTGGTCCAGCCCACTTTTTTTTTTTTTTTAATAGGCATCTAAGGCTGTAACACCTGATTCTCACAGGGAAGGAGGAAACACAGGAATTGTTGGTTCTTATAAACACAGCCTCAAGGTGTTTGTTCTTGGCTGTTGGGACCCATAAGTATTTCCCTGGGAATTTCAGTTGAGAAAAGAGGAGGTAGGGGTGAGACTCTCACAACAATTTAGCTGTGTGAGGAATCTGTGATTTATGACACAAGCAGCTTTAAGCCCTGGGACCTCTGGTGGCATTCTGCCTAAGGCATTTGACTGCTAACCAGAAAGCTGGTGGTTCAAACCCACCAGCCACTCCTCGGAAGGAAGACTGGGTAATCTACTTCTGTAGTGATACCACCTCAGAAACCCAAGGAGAGGTCGCTATGAGAAGGATCTGACTCAATGGCAGTGAGTGTGGTTTTGGTTTAGCTTTAAGCCCTACGTTTCTGAACCGATCGTAGGACAGGGCAGTGTTTTGTTCTGTTGTGCATGAGGTCAGCAGGAGTTGGGGGCTGACTAGATAGCAGCTAACAACAATAAGTTTTCGAAAAAGTAACCTACACATCTGCTTTCTGTGGGTCAGTTCACATAGCAGCCTCAGGGCAACATTTAGTTAGCCATGGCAGTCCTGTCCACTTCCTCAGGATTCCTCATTGGGCCCTTCTGTTTGGGTGACCAGCTGCTCTGGTATCAGGGTCTTCTTCCTCCCTCAGACTATGTGTCAGGGGAAAGGCCTCTCACAGACCACATGCTATGGGCGCAATGGGTTGTATGGGGCATGATGCCAAGTATAAGTGACCGCTCACACTTCCTAGTGCCAGCTCTCCCTGGCCACTCACTTGCTTGGAAGTAGTGCTGGAGCTCATGAAGCCGAGTTGGCCAGGGCTACCCAGGCTGAGCCAGGCTCTGCTCGAGGGAGCAAACGCTGTGCAGCCTGGGCCCCTGGTTGGTATTGTCACCCCTTGGTTCTACACAGAAGTCTCACGCACACCATGCCAGACACGACCTTTGCCGGATGTGCATCTCCCTTGGACACGTGGAGCCCAAGTGGCGAAGGCTCTATTCCTGTTCACAGCAGCTGTGCCTGGTGATCAAAGGGCTCTCCCAAGCCAACGCAGGGCTGTGCCATTACAGGCACTACAGAAGACAGCTGATCTAACCTCACATTTCCTTTATAAGGCAACTCAACTCCCCACTGTTCACTCAAAGGTCTCTTAACCATTATAGAAACTCATCTCAGTTCAGCTAATGAAGGCAAACCCACATCCTGTTGGGCTTGGCTGGTGTGGGTCTACAGAGTGAATTAAATTCCTTTTCAGTCCAGCAACTATAGAACTGAACTCTATAGTCCAGATTTCTGCCACCTTTTAGCTGTTACTGCTGTGGTCCAGCAACAGAAGACAGAAGGAGGAGAAGGAAAAACACGAACTCAGGGCAGAAGGACTCCAAACAAACTGGCTACTTTGACCTCACACTCATCAAAGAACTAAGGGTGAGGAGGGCAAACAGACAGTAAACCCAGGAGAAGTGAGCGAGGCCAGAGAGCCAGCAGCCAGAGAGGGAAGGAGCAGGGGGTTGTGAGGAAAGTTTCAGAAGGCCCCATTGCTGCTTGATGTTTGCTGGGGAAGCTATAGAGCCGCTGGCTGAGGTGTGGAAGGTACACTTAGACTAGGCTGGTTAGGCCTGGGGATAGGGCATCTTTGAAGTGGGGCTGCTTGGAGAAGGCCCTGGAGGCTCTGATGAGGCAGTGGCCTCTGCCAACTCTGCATTTTAACAAGATCTCCAGGTGAATCTTACGTACACATGGAGATTCTGATTCTTATATATGGGGTGCAAATGCAAATTCTCAGCAGGGGCCAAACTGGAATGAACCCACTGGAAGCCTTGGTTCTCTCACCCCTGTGGTTGGGGTGGATCACAGACACTTCTATGATATCCCGAGCTTAAGCTGTGGGTGGATGGGAGAAGGGCAAAGGACAGAGAGCTCTGGGGAGGGAGGAGGACGCAGGGTCAGGGTGGCAGTGCCTGAGCCAGTGTTGTCATCGCTGTTAGCAGCAGAGCCTGTCAACACACACAGGGGCCAGGCATGGGCACCCAGCAGGCTCTCTGAGGGGCCCAGGAGGCTTTCTGTCTGTATCAGAAGGCAACACATTTAGAGAAATACTGATGTTTAATTCTTTAATGCATTTCTTCTCTGTATTCTTCACAGCTAAACTGGCTTAGCAATTTAATGAGGAAGCACTGGGATTTTTCCATGCTTCCTCAGCCCCTGGTTAGACCAGCAGCGTGGGTGTGTATGGCTGGGGCTGGATGGTGTGTGGCCCACACAGTAGCTAACTTGATTTTCAAGACATGATCTGGCTGCAGGACTCCTTATTCACAGCAGCCTCTCTGTGGCCTGAGGGGGGGGGGGTCTCTCTCTTTCTCCCCCGCCTTCCCCTATACCAGTCTCTTCTAATATTCACTTCTTAAACCAGTACAGAGCATTTGTAATAATCAATAAAGCAGTACTGACACATTACTATTAACCGAAGTCCAAACTTTATTCTGATTTCCTGTTTTCCCCTCACATCCCTTTCCTGTTCACATTTAGTCGTCATGTTGTCTTAGGCTCCTCTTAGCTATGGCAGCTTCTCAGACTTTTCTTGTTTTCAATGACCTTCACAGTCCATTGTTGTCACTGATCAAGTGTTTTGTCAAATGTCTCTCCATTGGGGTCTAATGTTTTTCTCATGGTGCGACTTGGGTTTTGGGTTTCAGGAGGAAGACCACAGAGGTCAAGTGCCATTCTCATCACAATCCTATCAAGGGTACATGCTGTCAATATGACTTAGCACTGTTGATATGGACCTTGATCACCTGGCTGAACTAATGTTGGTCAGGCTTCTCTACTCTAAAGTTACTCTTTTTTCCTTCCTCTTTTCTGTACTTTTCTCTGTGGAAATAATTCACTGTGCACAACCCACACTTAAGAGGTAGAGAGTTCTACTCCACCTCCCTAATAGCAGAGGCTCAACATACATTGTCTGGAATTCTTTGGCACAAGAGATTTGTCTAATCCCTCCCATTTATTTACTCAAACATTTATATCAGTATGGGCTCCTGATATTTATTAATACTGTAGGTAACAATCCCATGGTGCTTCATTAATTTTGTTGCTCAAATAGTTCCATTCCTGGTCACTGAGCTCCTTCAGAAGCTCTTTGTTTTTTTAGCACTCCCTTTTTGTTTCTAGTATGACAAGATGCACCAGGCTCATCTTGTACATTTCCTGCCCTAGTCCTAGAATCAGCCATTTCTCCAAAGAGCGGTATTAGAAAATAAGATCTGTGCACTTGATATGCTCATTTCTACTGGGCTGTTGTTGCTTTTAGGCCCTTTCAGCTGACAGAGTAAGATGGTAAGTGTGTATATCCTAAACCATGTATTTACACAAAACCAAAAAACCAAACCCACTGCCATGGAGTTGATTCTGACTCATAGTGACCCTGTAGGACAAAGTAGAACTGCCCCCAGAGGGTTTCCAAGGCTGTAAATCCTTACAGATGCAGACTGCGTCATCTTCCTCCCACAGAGCAGCTGGTGTGTGTGAACCACCAATCTTCTGGTTAGCAGCCCAATGTTTTATCACTATGCCACCAAAGTCCTTAGAAGAAGGCATAGAATGGGAGATATCATTGCTGATGTCAGATAGATCTTGGCTGAAAACAAAGAATATCAGAAATATGTTCACCTGTGTTTTATGGATTATGCAAAGATATTTGACTCTGTAGAACATAAGAAATTATGGACAGCATTATGAAGAATGGGAATTCCAGAACAGCTAATTGTGCTCATGAGGAAACTGTACAGAACAAGATGATACGCCATGGTTTAAAATTGGGAAAAGTGTTCATCAGGGTTGTATCCTTTCATTATACTTATTCAATCTGTATGCTGAGCAAATAATCCAAGAAGCTGGACTATATGAAAATGAATGTGGCATCAGGATTGTAGGAAGACTCATTTCATTAACAACTTGCGATATGCAGATGATACAACCTTGTTTGGTGAAAGTGAAGAAGAGTTGAAGCACTTACAAAGACTGAAGACTTCAGTATGGATTACTCCTCAACATAAAGAAAACAGAAATTCTCAAAACTGAACTAATAAGCAATATCATGATAAATGGAGAAAAGGTTAAAGTTTGTCAAGGATTTCATTTTACTTGGATCCATAATCAATGCCCATGGACCCAGCAGTCAAGAAATCAGATGACATGTTGCACTGGGCAATTTTGCTGCAAAAGACCTCTTTAATGTGTTAAAGAGCAAAGATGCCACTTTGAAGACTAAGGTGCAGCTGACTCAAGCAATAATATTTTCAATAGCCTCATATGCATATGAAAGCTGGACAATGAATAAGGAAGACTGAAGAAGAATTGACGCATTTTAACTGTGGTGCCAGTGAAGAATACTGAAAATATCATGGACTGCCAGAAGAATGAACAAATCTGTCTTGGAAGAAGTACAGTCAGAATGCTCCTTAGAAGCAAGAATAGCCCTACTTCATCTTATGTACTTTCTCATCTTGTCAGAAGGGACCAGTCCCTATGGAAGGATATCATGCTAGGCAAAGTCAGCAAAAAGGGGAAGACCCTCAAAAATATGGATTGCTAGAAGGGCTTCAATGATGGGCTCAAGCAGAGCCAAGATAGTGAGGATGGTGCAGGGTCTGGGAAGTGTTTCATTCTGTTGTACATGGAGTTGCTATGTTGTCAGAGCCAACTCAATGGCACCTAACAACCACCACAAGGAGCTCTGGTAGTATGGTGGTTAAAGCATTTGACAGCTAACCAAAAGGTTGGTGGTTTGAACCCACTAAGCACCCTGTCAGAGAAAGACGAGGCAGTCCGTTTCCATAAGATTTACAGCCTTGGAAACCCTATGGAGCAGTTCTACTGTGTCCTAAAAGGTCATTTTGAGTTAGAATTGACTGGATAGCAGTGTATTTTTTTTTTTAAGGAAAAAATAGGAATTGCTTATAAATCGGACATTACCTGAGGAGTGCATAAGCCCTACTGTTTCCAGATGAGTAAAGAAGACAGGAAGGGGCTTACATTCTCTGCATGCCTCAAATGGGCCCAGTGCAGTGCTGGGCACTCAATACAGATAGCCTCCTTGGACCTCTGAGAAAGCAGTCAATTATTTTCTCTATTTCATCAGTGAGAAAATGAGGTTCAAAGAGGTTAAATAAATTACTTAAGGTCACCCACTATGAAGATTTGGTCCCTGGTCCACCCAACACCCTGGCCCACACTCTTCTGTACCATGCCAAGGGGAAAGCAGAGGGGAGCTAGGACTCTCCCAGCCTAAGGGGTTAAGGGGAGGAGCTTTCTCCCACCTTCTGGCCAGGGGAGCCCTCCACTTGGCTTCCCTTGTTGAGCTCACAGCCTACCCAAGCCCAAAGAATTCAAAGAAAAAGGGCCAGAGCCACGATGGAACAATGGGGAACAGGAGGCACACAACCAGGCTCCAACCCAGAAGACCCTGGGAGCCTCTTCGCTGCCAAAGTTGAGCTCACTGGTGACCTTGCCCATGCCCTCCCCTCTGGGGGGTGGAGGGAGGTGGTGGCACTGGGGAAGTGAGGCACTGTTTGCAAAGTAAAGGGATATCCAAGGTCACAGAGTCTGACTACAAAGATTCCCCCCATTTCACCTTCAAAGTTGGCTCTTCTCACACAAGAGCCGCTCTCCTAAAGGAATTCACAGAGTGTATTGTCTGCCCTGCCTTCTTCTGGACACACATCTCTCCCTTCCCATTATCTACTCCCGCTCTCATAAAGCTACAGCAGAAACCAGAAATTACCACCCATCCCATGGGGGAATCTGCCAGCTTTGGGGAGAGAGGAAGTGTCAGATGAATGAAGGCTGCCTTTCTCTTTCTTTTTCTTTTTAACTTTTCATTAAAACAAAGGCAGAAATAAAGAACCCCCATGTACTCATCACCTAACTACAACAAGTAACTCATGGCCAATTTTGTTTCAGTCTATACCCCCTTCCTTACTGGATTATTTTGAAGCAAATCAAGGCACTAAATCATTTCATCTGTAAAATTTCAGTACGCTCAGATCACTTAAAAACAACAGCAGAACTACAATGAGATGTCACTACACATCTATTAAAACAAAAACCAAACTTACTGCCATGAAGTCAATACCAACTCATAGCAACCCCCATTGGGTTTCCAAGGCAGTAAATCTTTACAGAAGTAGATTGCCCCATCTTCCTTCCAAGGAGCAGGTGGTGGATTTGAACCACCAGGCTTCTGGTTAGTAGTCAAATACCTTAGGCACTACACCACCAGAGCTCCTTCCACATCTCTTAGAATGGCTAAATCCAAAAAGCTGGCAATACCAATGGCAAGCAAGGATACAGAGGAACAGGAACTCTCATGCATTGCTTATGGAAATGCAAAAATGGTACAGCCACTTTGGAAGACTGGCAGCTTCTTGCAAAACTAATCATAGTCTTACCCTACAGTCCTGCACTCACTCTCCTAAGTATTTACCCAAATGAGTTGAAAACATACATCCTCACAAAAACCTGGACATGAATGTTTATTACAGCTTTATTTATAATCGCCAAAAACTGGAAGCAACCAAGATGCCCTTCAGTAGGCAAACGTATAAACTGTTATACAACCATACAATGAGCTATTATTCAGCAGTAAAAAGAGACAAGCAATCAAGCCACAACAAGACACAAATGCATCTGAAATGCATATTGCTAAACCAATCTGAAAAACTACATATTATATGATTCCATTTATATGACATTCTGGAAAATGTAAAACTATGGAGATGGTAAACAGATAAGAGGTTGCTAGCAGTTCTGATAGAGGGTGGTATTGAATAGGAGTTTTTTAGAATGGTGCAGTTATTGTGTGATGCTATAATGGGGAACACACGACATTAGTTAAAACCCATAGATCTCCATTGCACAGAGTAAACTTAACTATATGCAAACTCTAAAAAATCACTTAGGAGGTAGGGGAGATTCCCAGGATGGAATGCAGAGTGTGACAACAGAATCTACAGGAAATATATGAAACAGTGTATGAAACATTTCATACATACCAATGTATGAACAACTTCACTGAAATGAGTTGTGTTCTGGTTACCTAGTAACACGCTGACAAGAATATAACACAAATGGGATGGCTTTAACAAACAGAGGTTTATTCTTACAATTTTGGAGGCTTTAAGTCCAAGTTCAAAGTGCCAGGCTCTAGGGGCTGGGTGAAAGCCCCTCAACCTTGGGCTTCAGCTCTGTCTCCTGCTCCTGGCCCACTGAAGCTGGAGGCTTTTCTTCAATCAGCTGCTGGGTGCTGAGGCTGACAAACCCAAGGTCGACAAGTAACCAAGCACAATCCCGATATTACCTAACCACATGGCAGGGCATTAATTCAAACCCATTGAAAGTCCCAAGATTGGCAGAGCATGGCAGACTGCTGAACAATGCCATGGCTACATGCAGGGTTCAAGCATGCCATAAGCTAGAGACTGTTCCCAAAGCGAAGCAGACCACATCCCTAAAGCAGCTACTCAGTTGCTTGTGGTAGATCCCTCTATGGAGTCGATTGCCAGTCTCATCATGGGGAATAACTACCACCAGCTGTCACAACCTTAACTACTGCAAGTGGGTACTAAGGTGTTGACCTTAGTAACTTTGGAAATGAATGGAGACTGTATGACTGAAGACAAAGGTACTGTACAGAAACAATGTACTCTAATTGATAAAAGTTATTTCTCATGGGGTACATCTAACAATTCTGAAACCACTTTATACATACTTGAAAAAAAAAAAACAAAACCCACTGCCATTGAGTTGATTCCAATGCAAAACGACCGTCACTGAGTTTCCAAGGCTGTGAATCTTTACAGAAGTAGATTGCCTCATCTTCCTCCCACGGAGCAGCTGGTGGGTTTGAACCACTGACCTTCTGGTTAGCACCCAAATGCCTTACCAACTATGCCACCAGAAGTCCTTACATATATACGGAAACTACACAATTAATTAAGTGGATGGCAGTTTGGAACCAGATTTCTCATTCTTAGAGTGGGAAATTACACATAAGGAAGAAGAGGAGGCTAGAATGATACATGTGGTCATATATTAGAGTTGCACATATCAGTATAAACTCATCTTTAGCTTAATATGGATATAGGTAGCTACATGTAGACATATTATAGATCTGTGTAAATACAAGGGAGCTCTGGTGCTAGGACCTCTGGTAGCTTAGTGCCTAAGGGACTTGACTGCTAACCAGAAGGCTGGTGGTTCAAACCTACCAGCCACTCCTCGGATGAAAGGTTGGGCAATCTACTTCCGTAGTGATGTTGTTATTGTTGTTATGTGCCTTCGAGTCAGACCTGACTCATAGCAACCCCTCCCTTGGGTTTCCGAGGTAGTATCACTATGGAAGTAAACTGCCCAACCTTTCTTCTGAGGAGTGGCTGGTGGGTTTGAACCACCAGCCTTCTGGTTTGCAGTCAAGTGCCTTAGGCACTATGCCACCAGATCCGTAGTGATATTGCCTTATAAACCCAAGGAGGGGTCGCTATGAGTCATGTCCAACTCGACAGCACATTACAACAACAACAACAACAACAATTGGTGGTGCTGTGGTTAAATGGTGGTGCTGAAATGGTTGAATATTGACCAATTTTCGTATAGTGACTCTGTGTATGTCTTCCATCTTCCTTTGATGCTTCCTGTATTGTTCAGTATTTCGTTCACAGAATCCTTCAGTATTACAACTTGAGGCTTGAATTTTCCTTCAGTTCTTTCAGCTTGAAGAAATGCTAAGCATGTTCTTCTCTTTTGGTTTTCTAATTCCAGGTATTGTGCACATTTTGTTATAATACTTTACTCTGTCTTCTTGAGCTGACCTTTGAAATATTCTGTTCAGATCTTTTACTTAAGCATTTCTTCCATTTGTTTTAGCTACTCTCCATCCAAGAGCAGGGAGCTCTGGTAGCGTACTGCCTAAGGCACTTGACTGCTAACCAGAAGACTGATGGTTCAAACCCACCAGCCACTCCTTGGAAGGAAGGTTGGACTATCTACTTCCGTAGTGATACCTCCTCAGAAACCCCAGGAGGGGTTGCTCTGAGTCAGATCCGACTCAACTGCAATGAATTTAGTTTGCTTTTTTCATGTATCATATGTTCTTGATATCATCCCACAACTTATCTGGTCTTTGGTGATTGGTGTTCAATGAGTAAAATCTGTTCTTCAGATGGTTTCTAAATTCAGGTGGAATATAATCAAGGTCATATTTTGGCTCTCGTGGACTTGTTTTAATTTTCTTCGGCTTCAATTTGAACTTACATATGAGGACTTAATAATCTTTCCCTAGTCAGCTCTGGCCTTGTTCTATCTGATGATATTAGCTTCTCCATCACCTCTTCCCACAGATATAGTCGATTTGATTCCCGTGTATTCTATCTGGTAAGGTCCACATATATAGTCCCCATTTATGTTGTTGAAAAAAGGTATATGCAATAAACAGATCATTGGTCTCACAATAACCTATCATGTGGTCTCCAGTGTCATTTCTTTCACCATGTTTTCCAACCACCAATGCTGCTTCTTTGTTTCCAACTTCATATTCCAATCACCAGTAATTATCAATACATGTTGATTGCATGTCTGGTCAATTTCAGACTGCAGAAGTTGGTAAAAATCTTCAATTTCTTCATCTTTAGCTTTAGTGGTTGGTGCATAAATTTGAATAACAGTTGTATTAACTGGTCTTCTCTATAGCATTATAAAGAGCTCTGGTAGTGTAGTGTCAAGGCATTTATGTAAATATGCCTTCACTTTGAAAGGACTGAACCAGCCCCTAACCAAAAAACCAAACTCACTACCATCAAGTACCATCAAATTGATTCAGACTCATAGCAACCCCATGGGGTTTCTAAGGCTGTAAATCTTTATGGAAGCGGACTGCCTTTTCTTTCTCCTGTGGAGCAGCTGGCGGATTTGACACGCCAACCATTTGATTGGCAACCCAATGCCTTAATCACAGAACCACCAGAGATCCTTTTTCTTGCATTAAAGTAAGGCTAAATAAGAGCTGTATGCACTTGGTCCAACTTAAAGACAGTTAGGAATGGATCTCATTCGTAACCGTGGACTGCCTGTTCTTACAATTGACTCTTACTATGTCCTGATTTAACCTGAATGTACCAAGACTGGGAAAAGTTAAATTCTGTTAGCCACTCTGTTTAAGGCCATTTTCAGGGCTAAACTGAAACTGAAAAAAAAAAAAAAAAAAAGTAAAAAATGGCTGCTCACTGCTCCTATGAAAGCAGGGCAAAGGTCATATGGCCACAGCTCCATCAGGTCCTGAGGGCTGGGACTGCACCACCCTCCCCTCAGAGCAATCCCTGCCCTGATGATTTAGTGATAATGAATGATGTCTCAGGATGTAAACCATGTGAAAAGCGACTCCAGGCAGCCAGGTCAAACACAAAATGTCCCAGAATCACAGAAAATTAAAGCTCAAAGAGCTGAAGAGGTTGTCCTGACAGCTCCTTCAAGTCACAGGTGAAGGGCCCAGGACACATAAGTCATAGGTGTTGCCCAAGAGCACAGACCAAATGACAGGAAGTGCCTGGGTTGACCCTGGGGTCTCCAGGCACCTCCTTACTTTGCTTTCTCCCACGTTGGGGCCCTCCTCTGGAAGCTGCATCAGCTGAGTTCAGCTTCTAACCCTGGTTCTATGAGGGATATCCTAACATCTCCTATATCTCACTAAACACAGTCACTGAGCAAACACGTTGTGTGGGATATTGACCAAGAGAGACCTACAAAACTTGTGCTCTATGTGTGTAGGGCCGGGCCACCATGCTGCAATTTGGGCCACACAAAGAAGCAATAACGTAACAACTGACCGGTTACGTTTTAAGACACCAATTGGGCCCTATTCTATACAAGCAAAGCCTTTTGGGGAAAGATAGACAAAGAGGCCAGTATGGGAAAGAATCCCACCAGTTCTCCTTATTTGCCTTGGGTACTTCTTCCTTCCCTAAGGTCAGGCGGAGGCTTTCCTGAGAGAGAAAGAGCGAGTATCTCTCATGAATGTCTTTCTTATTATCAACGTCTCCATCTTCTTTCTCACAAGACACCTTCCCTCCACAAGGCTGATAGAAAGGACTCTTCTACTCAGCCACCCCTGACCCTGACCAACTCCCTCTGACATGGGTCCCACACCCCCACCCTCCAACCGTAAGGCTTAGAGTTTAATGCCCGCCCACTCACTGCCATGAGGGCCAGGCTGCCATGCTGCAATTTGGGCCAAAGTCCCAGGATGACAGAGGCTGTCTGTCTGCCTGGGGACCCTTAGGGGAGGGGCCTGGTTCAGGTGAAGATGCAGGTGACCTCCAACCAACCCTGCTGCTTTCTTCAGCAAGCAGACCCCCCTCTAAGTCCCCCAGCAGGAAGGCATCTCCTCTGCTGACCTCCTGGTCTTACCTAGGAGACTCCGGGAGCATCTTTACCCCTACCTGCAAGGACACAGACTAAGTGAAAAGGGAGAGATTACATTTTTTCACAGCAACCACTAGCTGACAGCAGTTATTGTAACTTAAACCAGAGATAAAGCTGGTTGATACCAAGTTCTATGGATATTTTTAGCTCTCACCTGTGGAGTTCTCTCACCACAAATGGGTTTGGAAGTGAGTAAGTGTGCTTTTTTCTAAATAAAAGCACATGACCAAGAACAGAAGCATTCTCCTGGTGCTGGGCTGGGCTCAGAGGAGCTGGTGCCCAGTGCATGACAGGAGAATCCTGTTCTGTGCTCAGTCGCCCTGCAGGCTCCCAGGAAGGCTCTGTTTAGACCAAAACACAGCACGTGAGAAGGGATCGAATGGCTCCCTGCTGGCTCCCAAGGCTGAGCCTGCCCATACCGACTGTTCTCACCAATATAAGAACCACCTAGGTGATGATTCTTGGCACGGTGGGTCATTTGTCACTGAGACTTTCCCTATAGTCACACTCCCATTAAAACAGGACCTTCTCAGGAAGGGAGTAGGAGGGGGCTTCTTGGTGCTTGAAACATTGCGCTCTTTATTTGGTTGCTGGCAGCATAGGTGTTTTGATTTGTGAAACTCTGTCCAGTTGTATGTATATGTCAATAAAAAGTAAAACAAGTAGAAACAAAAGTAAAAACTTGCAGAGCCAGCACATTGGAGATCTTTTTGACGTGGACTATTCTTTACACCCATGTTCCCTGGGCTTCTGAGGATTTCTCTGAGATTAACACCAGGCCTGAACCACAAGGTGGCTGCTTTTCCTGGGGGTGGCGTGCGGAGGAGGTAGTGCACGAAAATTGAGAGAACAATACAGGGAGACAGGGGACTTGGCTTTTACAATCAGCCCTGGCAGCAAGCTTTGTGGCCCAGAAGTCACCCCCTTTCCCTGAGCCTGTTTTCTCTTTTATAACATAAAGGTGTTGCGCAGGGCAGGCTCAAGGTTGCACCTCAGTGGTGAAACTCCCTATCCATCCATGTTGGGGCAGCTCTGTGGAACATAACACTCTGCAGAGGCTGGGACCCTTGGGCAGGTAACCCACCTTTTATCTGGAGTGCAGGTGAGAAGGGGGATGCCAGAGAAGGGGAGACTTACAAGGGTGATGACTTCCCTGGCGATGGTGTGGCCTCTAGGAGCCCAGAGCAGGAAGCTCAGGAGGAGGTGCCTGACCAGCCGTTGACATGCCAGAGGCCTGGGGTCTCCTTCTCTGTCCTCACCAGCTGCTGTCTGTAGATCCTGGCCTGAGAGGGTTGGACTCCTGAACAGCTTCAGGAGGCGACCGATCACCACCTTCACCTCTACCTGCAGGGTGTAATTTCAAAGGGTAAGAGATTCTGGCAGAAGGGGACCTGCATATCTCTAGGATTTATTCAGTACTTTGAAGAGAGGCCTGGTGCCCGAGGGAGGGGAGGCAGAGCGGCCCACATCTGAGTTGACACACTGCTCCACACAAACTCAAATGGGCCTAATGGAAATTTCTGGACTGTCTTTGGTCTTGCTCACTAAGCAGCCAGGGCACCATGCCAGGAACTGATTTTTTTTCCTTTTTCTTCTTCTTTTTTTTTTTTTTCCAATGAAAGGAAAGCAAGAAAAGTCCTCAGCAGAATGCAGTCAGATTTTTACACTGTGGGAAAAAGAACAAAAAGCTCCTTGAAGACTCATTGTCCTATCGCAGCCACAAATCAATCAAAGCCCCAAGCGATGGACCTCTACTGAGCCAGTGTCCTGATAAGGATGCAGGCTTTCCTTCTGTCTTTTGTGATTTTTTTATTTTTTTTTGGAAAAATATATATGCATACATACCCCACATTTGCTTTATTTTAAATAGACACTGAAATAGTCTGTTCACATATGTTTAAAGCTTAAAGAGAGGTCAAAGGTCTGTGGAATCCACATAATTAATGGCAATTGTTACAGGCCTGTGGGTTGTTTTTGCATAAAAATATTTATTTCATGCTGAGACTTCTGCTTGCTACAGGAATGGTACATCAAGTTAGGACTTAGAAAACAAAGCAAAAACCAAAAGTTACAGGTCCAAAATGCCACATGGAATTCATGAACAGCTATGTTCTATCATCTTTGAAAGAATACTTCACCCTATTCTGAGAATTCCCATGACCGAGTTTATAGATTTTGTGCAAGTCAGTAAGTTAAGACCCCATTGAATGAAGGCTGTCATAAACTCCAGTACACTAGGCGTGCTGTGTGAGCTCTTCTGACCCCAACGCGAGACCGTGAGAAACTGCAACATGGCGTTCCTCCACAGAGACTGGCATTGTACCAACAGGAGAAGAACACCCTCTCACTACCTCTTCTCGGGCCGGGCCGGACGGGGGTGGTCATCATCTGACTGGATCTACAGGGGCCCATGACCATCTTGCCATTGAACTGTGTCTGTAAAAATGTCTGCACCCAGGAGGTTATGCCTTTATACCCCACTGTCTTGGCTGTTTTTTGATTTTGTATCTTTGTCCAATATTCCTGAGACTTGGTCTTCTTCCCTTCTATTTTGTCTCAGTCCTTCCCTTCCAATGCATTCCATGTCCCTAAGCTTCTATTTGACATGTTGTTGTTGTTATATGCCGTCGACCCCTCTTTGGGTTTCTGAGGCAGTATCACTACGGAAGTAGATTGCCCCATCTTCCTTCTGAGGAGTGGCTGGTGGGTTTGAACTGCCAGCCTTCTGGTTAGCAGTCAAGTGCCTTAGGCACTATGCTACCAGAGCTCCCTTCTATTTGACATACCACTACATTAAATGCTTTCTAACTTTTTCAGGAGAAAGATGTACACTTTCTTCTCTTTTCTCTTTAAAGTATTATATTTTTATTCTGTGTTATACAAACTTATATATGTTCATGGTAAGAAACTTGAACAAAAGAGAAAAGTAAAAAAAAGAAAAAGTGATCTATTATTCCATTACCCAGAGAGACTCATTGTTAATAATTTGGTTTTCATACTTCCTGGCTTTTTTCTATGTGTTGAGAGGCTACCACTCATGATATATAATGTTTTTTGTCTCACATTTTTCATTTCACAATGCACTATAGACAACTTACTCTTTCTATAGAACATATTCTTTAAGAATATGGTTTTTCATGGTAGAAGGCTATTCCATGGTTAGGACATACCACAATTAATTTAGCCAACATCCTTACCACTGAAAGTTTAAGCCATTTACCATTTTGCAATTATGAATCATGTTGTGATGAATAGCCTTGTACATTAATTTTTCTATAGATCTCTAGTAATTATTTCCTTAGCCTACTTCCTAGAAGTAGAATGATACAGTTAAATGAAAGTTCACAAAACCCCGGGGGCAGCCAGTATGTATTATTAACTAGAGTAGGAAAATGAAGCCCCACTTGCTGTCCTGGACATCACATCCATCAATGTCTCAGGTTGGATACCAACAAGGAAGTGGCACTGGAGTCATTAATATGAAGCACTCACCAATAAAGTAACAAAGCAGATGGCCACCTCTGATAGCACAGCTAATAAGTAAACGGACATGCTGGTACTAAAAGACTCTGAACGAGTTAATCCATTTTTACCCAAGATGTCTAAGCTTTTCCTAAATAAGTGACTAAGCATAGATTAAAAAAAAAAAAAGAAAAAAAAAAAATCTGGCTAGCAGAAAGATGTGCCAATGCAGAACTTTCTAGAAATCACATCTTATCAGACAACTTCTTTTTCCATATTTCAAAAGTGAGTCTTCCTTTGTGAGGATCTATGATCAATATCTGCCAATTTAGCTTACTCAGAATCAAATATGAAATACATATAAGAGAGTTTTAGAAATTAAAACTAGTGGTTCATGCAATTTAATTATTATTAAAAATAAGATGATGAAAATCAGAAACTAGAACTTTTCCTTAATTAGTGTATTGTGGTATTTTTAAGGGGGAAAAAAGAGAAGGCTTTTTAACCAGACAGCAATACTCAAATACATATGTGGATTATGATCATTTCTTTTTAAAATATTCTATTTTTGATTCCAAATAAATTACTACCAAATTTCAACTTTTTAAAATGCAAAACTCATTTCCTTTTCCTTGCCATGCAAGCCTTTAAACAAATAAAATACACAGACATATTTATACTAGTGTCTGATGTTTTCAAACAACAGAAGATATAAAGCAAATATGAACATCACTCCATACGTAATGAAACTGGTTTCCTTTAATTATTAAAATCAGCAAAAAAACAAAAAACGCTTTGGCAGTTGAAGTTTCAAAAACCAGCAAATAATTGTATGCAAGGGAGATGCCAATGCCTTTAATCAAAGTACCACTTCCTGTAATTATTATACGACATATAAAATAACAACTGTCTCTGCCACAGAGTTATCAGGTCCTATACTTAAATGCTGTTATTCAGGAAATGCTCAATCCTTTTTCAGAAGCAAAATGGTTAATAGCATGTGATTCTTTTAGTAAGAATTCTAAACAAAGCTGGTAATGTGAGGCTTTGCTGCCCGGTCCAAGAAAGCAATCACTCAAGATGGCCAGGCTGCTAGTCGGAAAGAGGACATAGACTAAGGGCCAGACCTGCTGCAGGTTGGCACGCCTCCGAGAACCCCATCCAACTCACCAGAGACAGTCCTCAAGGGCAGTGGCCCCAGGTGGGCATGCCTGTGAAGTGAGGGCAGACCTGGCAGCTGAGCCAGAAGAGGTCAGATGGCAGTATCCATCTCCTTGGAGGTCCCCAGGAGTGGGCATCTGCCTCCACTCAGCTCTCTGAAGGCACAGAAAGGTCTGTGAGCAGAAGCAGCATGCAGCCAGTTATCACCCTAGCAGATGTCATCCCAACACACACTGCACCTGCCCAGAGCTGTGGTGTGTGTGATTTTGTGAAGGCTAAACCGCTTCCCGGGACTGAGACAGAACCCCGCACGTGGTGGGCCCTGCCACCCACCATGGTTTGTGCTCTCTGCTGACTCCCATCGTGGGGACTGGAGGAGAATGCCAGGAGCCACAGAAGGGCCTCCGGGGGTTCGGCTTCTGAGATCAGCAACTGCTCAGCCGCAATATCAGCCCATCCGCCAAAGTGAATGAACAAAAACCAGCTCTCAAAGGCACCTCTGTAGGACCTGGAACAAAACCAAAACCCATGGCAGCAGCGACTTGATTTTTTTCTTTCCTGGTTCTCAAAGCAACACAAATGTTTGTGAAAGGTTAGTTTAAATTGTACTTATCCACTGAAGTACAACTTGCAAGGAAGGCAAGTTAGACTCAGACAAGTAACTCACAATGCCCTCTGACTCATGACAGGCGTTCAAAGGGATGCCTCTCAAAGACCCCCATGTGTCCAGGGATTGCAGACATTGAAATCTGTATAGCCAGGGACCTCAGAGAGCACAGGGACTTTGAGAAAGGAAGGCCCTGGCGCATGACGAACAGGATGGTGCAAAGAGAGAACTGCAGACAGTGCTGCTCTATCTCCTGCATGATCTGGACCACTGGGCCAGATTCTTACTGATCCCCTGGTGACTCTTATGTATACAAGTGATTCTTAGGGATCCTGTCCAAATGGAGATTCTGATTCAGTATATCTGGGGTAGAAATGCAAGTGCTCAGTAGGGGGTTGGATTGGAATGATCTGGTTCAAAGCCTGGGACAAGATAAAAGGTTTGGGTTGGTATTTTGGCAATTAGAAATTTCTCATGAGTTGTACATTTTACTCTTGACTGCCACTGCCTATACATTGAGGCTAAAAAGTTAAAGCCTTTGTAAAGTACCCTTGTCTCATACCAGAAACTGGAAGTTGCAGTTGTTGAAAGCGTACTCTGGTCAAGGTAAGGACCAGTTAACTTCACACAGTGGCACTCTGCCATTTAACATCTCCGCCAGAGAAAACAGAGGAGGATGGGCTCTGAGATCATGTTAAGCTTGAGCTTTCCTCTGAACTGGGGATGTGGTTTGCACGGGAGTGTTGTAAGCCTCCTGCAGTGGCTCTGTCTTTGCTTGGATCTAGTTCTGTATTTGTCTCATTGGTCCAGGAAATCGCTAAGCACCAAGCACTGTCCTCAACTCCCTGGGTTACTGCTTTCTTCTCAGCCAAGTCCTCTCTGAAAAGCAGTGGTTTAACATTCTGAAATCTGGCTTGAGAAACAACAGTAAGAAAAGGAAAGAAGGATGGGAGCATTAGCCTTACTCCCTCGTCCCGAGAGGAGAGCAGCTAACTCAACAGGCCAGAGCTTGAGGCTCCATGGGCCACATTACTGGGGGGTGGGGTTAGATTATGATAACCCAAAGCAAAAAAATAGGCTCTACTGTATCTTTTTCACCATGCCCCACCCCCGGGAGAGCACGGTGAACAGTGGGGCTCCCCTGTTCCCTACTCTCATGTTGGAATCATGCTTGGATTGGGCTCAAGGCCTACAAAGATGGGCCTGGCCATTCTTCCTCTTTTCTATCAGTAACTGAGTGTGTGAGGTGGTCCCTGGCTGACAGAGAAAGTGTCTGAGCCTGCTTGCAGAAGCCTCCTCCCACAGTGGACCCCATGGTCTAGGTGAAGGGAGGGACACAAGTCCCATGAGGCTTTAGGTCTATGTCCTGCTCTTCAACACAGGTGACAAGAAAGGGTATATATGGTGGTGACATGGTGCTGAGGGCTGTCAATGTGACCAATACTCTGATCCCCACTTGGTTGTTTGTTCTTTTTGTGTATTTTCTATTGTTAATAATTTTAGGGGAAGGAATGAGTCACTGGCACCAACAATGATTGTGGAAAAAGGAGCACCACTCCTTATCTGTATGGGCTCAGGGAGGGGATTACAGAGAACTCCAAGAGGAGAAGCTGGCAGAAGTGACCCTTCCATACCAGTAGACTAGCATAGAAAATGAGTAAAATATTTATCCTCTAAAAGCAAAGAGGTTAAGAGGAAGTTGAAGGGTGTTATGTTAAAGAGAACTTAGCAAAGCCTACATGTGAATGCTTTTAGGAAAATAACAAGTATAAGAGGGTACTGAGCTACTAGAGTAAGACATATTAGGAAGACAATCCTGGCAATCTACTTCTGAAAAATCAGCCAATAAACCCAATGGCTCACAATGGTCCAATACCGTTGTGCACAGGGTTGCCATGCATCAGAAGCTGACCTGACGGCAGCTAACAGCGTCAACAACTACAAGAAGCTAGAAGTTAATTTATGCTAGCATGGCTTTTCTAATTTTGGACAAGTATTTATTAAAAAGAGGAGGAGAAATAAGCACTACCCATTCCATCTGTTGTGCAGGAAAATTTTAGAGTCCCCTTCCCTAGAGAACCAAGCAATATGAAGTTTTTGACAACTTCAATCTTGTCTCCATTTATCATGATGCTGCTTATTGGTCCAGTTGTGAGGATTTTTGTTTTTTTTTTTATAGTGAGGTGTAATCCAGACTACAGACTATTATTCTTCAGTCTTCATCAGTAAGTGTTTCAAGTCATCCTCACTTTCAGCAAACAAAGTTGTGCTAAGTTGTCAAAGACTTCATATTACTTGGTTCTACAATCAACACCAATGGAAACAGCAGTCAAGGTATCAGATGATGTATAGCACTGGGCTGCAAAAGACCTCTTTCAAGTGCTGAAGAGCAAAGATGTCTACCTGAGGACTAAGGTGTGCCTGACACAAGCCATGGTATTTTCAATCGCCTTATATGCATGGGAGAGCTGGATAACGAATAAGGAAGACTGAAGAAGAGTCAATCAATGCTTGTGAGTCAAGGTGCTGAAGAATGCTGAAAGTTCCATGGACTGCTAAAAGAGCTAACAAATCTGTCCTGGATGAAGTGCAGCAGGAATGCTCCTTGGAAGTGAAAATGGCCAGACTTTGTCTCACTTTGATCATGTTGTAAGACGGGACCATTTCCTGGAGAAGGATATCATGCTTGGTGAAGTGGAAGGTCAACAAAGGTGGGGAAGGCCCTCAACAATATGGATTGACACAGTGGCTACGATGGGCTTAGGTATAGCAGGGATTGTAGAGCTGGCACAGGACTGGGCAGTGTTACGTTTTGCTGTACATAGGGGGATGACTCAACGGTGCCTAAAAACACACCAACAACATCTTCCCTAGAGAGATGGAGAGGACCAAGGGCAGAGAGATTCCTTTCTCCTTCTGCATGGCCATGAATTCCCAACAGGTGACCACCACTTTTTTTCAAGGGTTTGTTCTTTTAATTACTATTCATGTTTTTCCAAATCTATAACTAGGTATTACTTAGAACAATTCCTATAACAGGTATACACCTATACATGCCTATTAATTCTGACCTGCTCCAAAGCCACTACCTGCTTTCTCTACTTCTTAGTGATGGTACTTACCTCCCTGGTGACAGTCACAGATCCAATAATGTCTGACCTGTCAGCCCTGCTCAAAAGGAAGATAAAGATCAAGAGAAACCACAAGTAAAGTAGTCTGAGGAGTGATCAGTGTTTTCTCACCCATCGGTCTGGCCTTCAACCATTTCTCTGAGCATTTCAGACATGTGCGTCAATGACTGGCACCAGTGTTCCAGTGGGATATCTGTGGATGGAGTGAGAAGTCAGAGAGCAAACCAAAAGAAAGTCAAACCTATTAAGATCACCTGCAGCTAAGACTCAAAGAGTTTTGGGAAATTCCATTTTCTTTTTCTGGTTCATGGAACCCATGCCACCCACCTGCATGTTTTTCTCAGCCAGTGACTTTCTTGGAGTCCCTGGGTGACGCAAATAGTAATGTGCTCAGCTGCTAACTAAAAGGCTGGTGGTTTGAGTGCATGCAGAAGAAGAAAAGTCTGGCAATCTACTTCTGAAAAAACAGCTATTGAAAACCTTATGGAGCACAGCTCTACTCTGAAACACAAGGGGTTGCCATGAGTCAGAGATGATTTGATGACAATTGGTTTGGTTTTTTGGCATGCCTATCTCATACCTAAGGAAGAAAGATTTTAGTGTTACATAGAGCTAAACCTCAAACAATTCCTAACTAAATCTGTCTCGCCCCACTGCGTCCCCAAAAGGTAGTAGATAAAGATTGCCTAAGTAGCCCATCCTAAGCTTTAGGAATGCTACGTTGTGGTATCTCTGTATGTTTCTTTCCTATTTACCTAAAATCTGCCTCTATGACTAATAATTTGTGGTTTCAAAATTAAAGGGAACTAATGAGGCAGTCAGCAGGGATTAGGAATGGACTGCCCTCCTGCTTTCGTCTGTGATGAATTTGGAAGATGATTTCAGGTCTGTAGTAAAGACAAGGCTAGGATAAAACCACATGGGCATCAAATAAATGTCTTTTCTTGGGTCCTTTTTCTAGTTTCACAATTATCCTTTGGTTTTAAACACATCTGAACATGCATGTATCTGCAGTTCTAAGCAACATCTGAAAAAAGTTAACACATTTTCATGCAGTGATAGATCTTTTAATTGAATGCATGAGAAAGATAACGTAAGTGACAGACTAACCACAACTACTCCACAAATGTTACAGATTACAGGATCATTTATTATCTCCTCTCCCTCCTCCAAGCTTCCATACGTGTTGATTCACAGTCTTTTGAAAGCAGTTTTAATTTTCTTCTTTGTGCTCCTTACTTTGATACTTATTTTATTTCCTCTCTATTCTTGTAGCTCCTGAGTACACCAGCCTTGTAAGTTGTCCATCTTTTATGCTCACAGGACTTCACAATGGGCAGGAAATACATTTCTGATGAATAAAAAGACTATACCATTGAAAACACTTGAATTTGTGAATGTAACAGTGTTTTTGAAAGTAATATCTAGACGACTGTTGTAGGGACCAGCATAGGAGATTCTTGTACTTCTCCTCCTATCTATTTATTTATACTTCGTCATAAATCTAGGACAATCACACAAATACAAGGCTGAGTTCATGCTCATACAACACCTTCATCCTATGTTTATAGAGTTAAAAACGTAACAATTAACAGCTCCCCTGCTTTGCTATGCTGACGGAAGCCTTAAGGTACAGCCCAGGAAAGTAGAATATTGATTCTTCTGTCTTATCCCATTGTGTCCCCACAGGTTCAGTTTCATAAAAGTGTCAACCAGTGATTCCACAGGGGCCTGTCACCCATACTTCCAGGACCTGAAAAGACAGTTGTCAAATGGTGCACCTTGGGCAAGAAAAAGGAAGAGGAATTTAAATTTTGTAAAATGCTCTGAATGTTTGAATCATTTGCTTTCCTCAAATAAATCTACTTACTCAAGTCTCAGGAAAAAAGAAAGCAAAAAATTGCGTAACAAGGGAAATGCTATCTGTTTTTTGCCCTTCCCTCTTCTTTTTCCTTCTCAGGTCAGACAGATTGCCTTCCTCTATAGTACAACATCTTTGCTTGTGTTGACACTGCCTTTCCTGCAGATTTCAAGCATTGGAGGGCAAAACAAAACAAAACACCCCAAAAAATAAATAAATCCCAAACTCACTGTCATCGAGTTGATTCCAACTCATAGCAACCTCCATTGGGTACCCCAAGCTATAAATCTTTATGGAAGCAGACTGCTTCATCTTTCTTCCACAGAGCACCTGGTGGGTTCGAATCACCCACCTTTTGGTTGGCAGCCAAATGCCTTAACTACTACTAACATACCACAGAGCTCCTAAGGATGTCTTTATTCTCTATTTCTGAAATGTTTTCCAAACAAGAGTTTACAGGCATATTCACTAATCAACACCAGCTGAATTAAGGATGGAATCATTACTTCTCCAACTGAACATGGCCTACAGAGGGCTGACACGAAATCAGGAGAGGCTATAGTTTAATAGAAATATGTTTCAAAAGCCTTTTCTTGGTTAGGAGATCAATTTCTTGATCTCATTCATCAGTTTATCTTTTCTTCTACAAGAAGGGTACAGGAAGTAAAAAGAAATATAAAGAAATGTATTGTTTTATTCTAACACAATCAGCTCTTAGCCTGTTCCTGGCTTCCACGTGGATCTGGCTGGCACCAGCATAGGTTCTTGTATTCCAAAGGCAGACCATCAAAATCTAATTTCTTAGATTTTGGTAAGTGATTATAACTGGGAAGTCAAGCAAATTCTCATATGAAGAACCACAAAAGGTGAGACCTTGAGGACTTGTTGCTGGCTGCCGTGAGTCCACCCTGGACTCATGGTGACCCCATGCACAGTGAGATCAACAACTGTGATCCATAGTGTTTTCTTTGGCTGATTTTTCAGAAGTAGATCACTAACCCTTTCTTCCTAGTCTCTTAGTTTGGAAGCTCCACTGAAATCTGTTCAGCATCATAGCATAGGTAAGTCTCTCCTGACGGATGGTGTTTGAGCATGCATGATGTGCGTTGGCTGGGCCTCGTGCATGGAAGACGAGAATTTTACCACTGACTCACCACTGCCTTCTAGAGGGATCTTAGAAAGGACCAATTAATTCCAACTTCCTCATGCTACAGATGAGGGGCCCTAGTGGTACAATGAATGGGTTAAGTGCTTTGCTGCTAACTGAAAGGTCTGCAGTTTGAAACCACTAACTGTTATGGGAGAAAGGTGTGGCAGTCTGCTACTGTAAAGATGATAGCCTTGGAAACCGTATGGGCAGTTCTACTCTGTCCTATAGGATCACTATGAGTCAGAGTCAACTCAGTGGCAACGGGTTTGGTTTGGTTTTGCTTTTTGTGCTCCTGATAAGGAATTGGGAGGGGGAGAGTAAAATCAACCTTAACATACCTTTAGGGTGTTGAAGCAGTAGCATAACAAGAGATGGAGAAGCATAAGGAAAGTAGATCTTGAGTGCAAACTTCACCTGCAAAAGAATCAAAAATGTAAAACAGCATGAAACATTAGGATCAGAAGGGGTATTAAAAAAAAATACAAAATCTTATATCCTTATGCCCCAAAAGATCCACTAATACTAAGGTCAGAATGTTTTCATTTTTAAATTACATATATATGCATATATTTATGCAATTTAAAATATATATATGGAGTATTCTGGTGGCATAGTGCCTAAGGCATGTGACTGCTAACCAGAAGGCTGCTGGTTCAAACCCACCAGCCACTCCACAGAAAGAAGAGTGGGCAATCTACTTCCATAAAGATTTACCACCTTGGAAACCCAAAAGGGGATGCTACAAATCAGAATTGACTCAATGGCAGTGAGTTTAGTTTATATATATATATATATATATATACACATACATACATACATATATACACACACACACACGTACATATATATGCACACACATATGTACATAGTATATACACACACACATATTTTATATATATATATGAGCTCTGGTAGCATAGTGCCTAAGGCACTTGACTGCTAACCAGAAGGCTGGCGGTTCAAACCCACCAGCCACTCCTCGGAAGGAAGGTTGGGCAATCCTACTTCCGTAGTGATACTGCCTCGGAAACCCAAGGAGGGGTCGCTATGAGTCGGGGCCGACTCAATGGCACATAACAACAACAACAACATATATTTATATGCTTCTAATAACCTTGTAAATATTTGTTGTTGTTGTTGTTATGTGCCGTCGAGTAGGCCCCGACTCATAGCGACCCCTCCTTGGGTTTCAGAAGCAGCATCACTATAGAAGTAGATTGCCCCATCTTCCTTCTGAGGAGTGGCTGGTCGGTTTGAACCGCCAGCCTTCTAGTTAGCAGTTAAATGCCTTAGGCACTATATTCCAGAAAAATGAACTTTTTTAATGTCATACTCCAGGACTTAAGAAAAATAAAGTTATGCTCCTGATGATTTTATATGAGTTCTCTGCCTCATGTGAATCCAACTACATACACGTTGTTGTTGTTATATGCTGTTGAATCGGACTGACCCCTCCTTGGGTTTCTGAGGTAGTATCACTACAGAAGTAGATTGCCCAGCCTTCCTTCCGTGGAGTGGCTGGTGGGTTTGAACCGCCATACATACACCTTTCTATTTAAATGAGAGCTGCCGGGCAGTATGAGATGAAGTTTACAGCCTGTTTTTTCAAAACAAAAAGCATAACACAGTAATAGTGCTAATGTACTTTGAGGGTCAAAGTGCTATAGCTATCTGCCTCTTCAGAAGGCAGGGAAACTTTGAACCACCTTAAAAAAAACAAGGGGGGGAGTAAAAATCTAGAAACAGTGAAATGCATGGTCTATAAGTATACAATTTGATGAGCTTTGGTAAGTGTATAAATCCATTATGACCACATCCACAATCAATACACAGAGTATTTCCATTGCTCCAGAAGGCTCCTTATGCCTCTTATAGTCAATGCATTTAGCCACCCTGTTGTTATGTGCCATCAAGTCAGATCCGACTCATAGCGACCCCTCCTTGGGTTTCCAAGGTGGTATCACTACGGAAATAGGTTGCCCAACCTTTCTTCTGAGGAGTGTCTGATGGGTTTGAACTGTCAGTCTTCTGGTTAGCAGTCAAACGCTTTAGGCACTACGTAACCAGACCTCCTACTGGCAACTATTATTTTGATTTCAACATGAGAGATTAATTTTGCTTGCTCTTGAATTTCATATAAATAGAATCATAAAGTTGGTATTCTTTTGTGTCTGGCTTCTTTGGCTCAACATGTTTTTTTTTTTTGAGATCCAGCTATGTCATTCTTTTTTATTAGAAGTAGTCACTGTATGAATATACCATAATCTGTTTGTCCCTTGTCATATTGATAGGCATTTGGGTTGTGGGTTGTTTTCAATTTGAGGCTATTATGAATAAAACTGCAATAAACATTGTTTTTGTGGACATGTGTTTTCATTTCTCTTGGGCAAATATTATAGGAGTGGGATTACTGGGCATACAGTAGACCCAGTAACTTGGTCTTAACCTAGTAACTTGCTTGTTTACTTTAAAAGACACTGTCACACAGTTTCCAAACTAGTTGTACTATTTTACACTCCTACCAGCCTATATATGGAATTCCAGGTGCTCCACATACTTGTCAACATTTGGTATTGTCAATCATACGAATTTTAGCTGTTTTAAAACCAAAAAAGCTCACTGCCATTGAGTTGGATCCGACTCACAGTGACCCCTCATTGGGTTTTTGAGGAGGTATCACTATGGAAGTAAATCGCCCAATCTTCCACCGGAGGAGTGGCTGGTGGGTTTGAACTGCCAGACTTCTGGTTAGCAGTCAAATGCCTTAGGCACTATACCATGAGAGCTCCCTGAGCTGTGTAGTAGGTGTAAAAGGTTATTATTATGATTTTATTATATATTTTCTTGATGTTAAATGAGTGGAACAATTTATTGCCTTATTGTCTATATATATATATATCTTTGTTGAAGTGTATATTCAACTCTGTAGTACATTTTTTAAAAAGTGGGTCATTTTTTACATACTTATAAGAGATCTTAATATACTCTTGATATAAGTTCTCTGTCAGACATATGTACCAAAAATATTTTTTTCCAGATGTGACTTGCTTTTCTACTTTCTTAATGCTGTCTATCAAATAGCCTAAGTTTTAAATTCTGGTGAATCTCAACTTATTATTTTTTTAGTGCTTTTTTGCATCTCTTCTAAGAAATTTTAGTTTACCTCAAGGTCAAAAAATATATTCTCCCATGTTTTCTTCCAGAAACTTCACAGTTTCAGAATTTTGTTGAAGTCTATGATCCATTTCAAATTAATTTTTGGTGATCTGTTAGGTAGGGGTTGTAATTCATTTATTTCCCATGTGACTAACCAGTTGTTCCTATACCATTTGTTGAAAACTTTCCTTTTTCCACTGAATTGCCTTAGCACTTCTGTCAAAAATCAATTTATTATATATGTATGAGTCTATTTCTGAACTCTACTATGTTCCACTGATCTATGTGTGGGAAAAGAATTTAACTTTACCCAAAGTAATTTGGTCTTTGTCCTTGTTTCCTGAGAGGTAACTCTAAGTAAAAACTCCAAATAAAACCTTGCAATTTTCTGAGGAATAGACCACATCTCCAGACCATACTTGAGGGGTTGTGCCAATGAGTGGGGTCCGGTGAGGCCATAAAGAGTACAGCATAGCCTGATATCAGATGACCTCATGGAGAGGTGGGGCATAATTCCATCAATCATGCCTACAAAAGATTCTTGGTAGAAAGGGAGAACAATGTGGAACAAAACTCAAAATCATTTGGAGAAAATAAAAGGGAGGGGGGACCAGGTTTGCTGGTCTGATAGAGCCTGGTGGAACCACTGAGACTATGGCCCTAGCTGCCCTTCAGGTCTGGAATTGAACCCACACCTG
>NW_006921592.1:25791733-25794958 GCF_000298275.1 Orycteropus afer afer
ATGTGAACTGCTGTATGGAAAGTGAATTTGCTCTGTAAATCTTCACCCAAATCACAATTAAAAAAAAAAAAGTTAATAAAAAAAAATCATGCCTACATAATGAAGCCAATAAAGACTCTGAACATTGAATCTCCATAAGCTTCCTGGTTGGTGAAAGACACTGATGCGCTTGGGAGGGTAGTGTACCCTGGGGAAACAGAAGCCCCACATTAGGAACCCTCCCAGACCTCACCCTATGCCTCTCTTTATTTGTATCCTTTTTGTTAACAAAGCTAATCATAAGTACAGTGCTTCCTGTGAGTTCTGTAAGTCATTTCAGGAAATGATCAAACCTGAGGGAGTAAGTAGTAGGAGCCAGAAGCTCAGAAGTGAAGGGGGCTGGGATCTCTGAGCTGGTATCCTGAAGGGGGTTTAGGGAATCCCAACATTTATAACCAGCAGGTCAGAAGTGAGATAGTCCAGGGGAGGCTCCCAAGCTTGTGGCTGGCATCCTGAAAATCTCAAGTTTATAGGCACCAGGTCAGAAGAAATTATGTAGTGTGGATTCCCAAACTTGCAACTGACATCTGAAGTCTTGGGCCTACTTGGCAACTGGACTGTGTCCTTTAACATGTGAAGTCTGACCTAGCTGCAGGTAGCTAGGGTCAAAGAAAGAAGTCCTATCCTTATGCCAATACTGAACTGTCTTGATTACTGTAGTTTTACAGTGAGTAAATCTTGAAATCAAGGAGTATGAGTCCTCTGATTTTATTTTGCTTTTCAAAATTGTTTTGGCTACTCTGAGTCCATTGTTCCATATAGTCCACATATTTCCACATAAGTTTTAGAATCAGCTCATTGCTTTCTACTTAAAAACACTTGCTGGGATTTGGGGATGCATGGAAGCAATAGGTCAACGTGGGGAGAACAGATACTTTAACAATCCATGAATATGGCTTCTCTCTCCCTATGTTTATGTCTTCTTTAATTTCAGCAGTGTTTTATAGTTTTCAGTGTAGAGGTCTTATACATATTTTGTTCACTTTATTCTTAAGCATTTTATATGTGATTGTGCATTTATCGATTTCTCTCTTTACTTCTTAGTTTTGCTTCATGTATTTTAAACTTTGTTATGAGGCACATATTAATGTAGTGCCTAAGGCATTTGACTGCTAACCAGAAGGCTGGTGGTTCAAACCCACCAGCCACTCCTTGAAAGGAAGGTTGGGCAATTTACTTCTGTAGTGATACTGCCTGGGAAACCCAAGGAGGGGTCGCTATGAGTCAGATCCGACTCGACGGCACATAACAACAACAACAACAACATGTTCTCCCAATGAACTAACCATTTTGTCATAATGAAATATCCCTCTTTATCTCTTGGTTTTTCATGTAATCTGATACATCTGCCTTTTTACTAGAAAATTTAGTGAATTTTCATGTAATTTTTGTAATGAATATACTTGTTGGTTTATCTATCTTTTGTACTGGTTTTCTTTTCGTCCCCTCTATTCTTTGTTCCTCTGGCAGCCCTTAGTTCTGTCCTTTGACATCTCTAGCTAATCAGATTGTGTCTTGAGTTTGGCCACCATGCCTCTCCTCACCCTCACCTTACACAGTCTGGGAAGGGTCCTCAGAGGAAAAGTAGATTACCCAGCGTGGTTTCATTTTTCAAGGGTCGAATTTCATCTATTTCTATTATTTTTTGTAGTGCTCCAGGACCTTCAAAAATAGCTTTTTTGAAAAATATTTCACCCAGAGTTTATCAGTTTTATCTGTGGGAGATTCAGTCTAATACATTACCAGACTTTGCTGTGACTAGAACCAGAACCTGACCTGATTTGCAGTTTCTACTGAACTATTATTATTACTCAGGCTCAGCAAAGGTGGCTTGTCATGAACACCGAAGGCTCTGCCCACTAGTCACACTGGGCACGTTGCTGGGCCTGCAGTGTGCTCCCAAAGGGAACAAGGGCGAGAGGAAAGGACAAGAGGAGAATGGGAGGCACTAAGAAGAAACCAATCCGACAACGGGGAAGGATGTGGAGTAAGGGGATCGCTCATAAACTGCTGGTGGGAGTGTAAACCGGCACAGACACTTCTGAAAACAATTTGGCAGTATCTACCCAAGCTTAGAAAACCTGATGGCACAGTTTCACCGTCACATGGAGCTGCCATGAGTTGAAATGGACTCAACAGCACCCAACAACAACACTGAAGCTGAACCTCTATATACCCAATATAACCAAGGACTTCTACCCCTACAGAGGAGCCCTTGTGGGGCAGTGAATAAGTGCTCAGCTGCTAGCCAAAACGTCCATGGTTCAAATCCATCAGCTGTTCAGCAGAAGAAAGGTGTAGCAGTTCCTTCCGTAAAGATTTACAGCCTTAAAGTCAAAATCATAAAAAAGATCAGGCTAACTTACGTGATAAATACTGGTGAAACCCCTGAGACTATGGCCAGAAGTCAGCCTTCAGGCCTGGAACTGAACCTCCTGTGGCTTAACCTTTAGCCAAATAGGCCGATGAAGTGAACAATTACCTCAGGGAGATACACTCCCTGGAACAATCAACCACGGGAGATCAGAAGGGCAGCATTTTCATAGGCAATAGCTCAGAGGGCAGGAATGCATAGGAAAGAAGGACACAGGGAAAAGGTAACCACGGGAGGAAGTGGAAAAAGAGCTGTTACAAGGTACGGATTATAATCAATGTCATGAAACAAAATGTGTATGAACTGCTGAATGGAAAACAAATTTGCTCTGTAAACTTTCACCCAAATCACAATAAATGCTAAAAAACCCCAACAGATTTACACCTTTGGAAATCCTATGGGACAGCTCTAAATTGCCCTATAGGATCACTATGAGTCAGAATCAACTTGTGGCAGTGGGTTTGGGTTTTGGGTATATTCCTCAGGATATATTCAAGAATGCTCAAAGCACAGATACATGAACACCCATGTTCATTGCAGCGCTATTTACAATAGCCAAAAGATGGAAACAACCTAGGTGCCCATCAACTGAAGAATGGATAACTAAACTATGGTACATATACACAATGGAATACTATACAACCTAAAGAATAACACAGAATCTGCAAAACACTGCATAATGTGGATGAACTTGGAGGACATTATGCTGAGTGATATAAGTCAATCACAGAAGGACAAATGTCGTATTAGTCTGTTGTAAAAAGTCAAGGAAAGGTTTATATATGGAAGGAAATTTTCTTTGTTGGTTACCA
>NW_006921592.1:25798718-25818595 GCF_000298275.1 Orycteropus afer afer
TTCTTGTGCCTAGTCCGCCATCTTGCCGGAACTGACAAGTATTGATTTGGGTGAAGAGAAGGGCAATGTACCAAATGTGAGTGATCAACATGGTGGCATTGAGGAAGAGGAAGACATAGAGAGGTACATGGGAGGTACAGACAACAAAGATGAACCCCTTTGCACATACAGTACTGCACTGCCAGTGAAGTCAAACAGATATACGGGTGGATAGATGGGTGGACAGGCTGAACTATTAGGTGTGTCTATGCAGGGGGCAGTGTGCCCATGACCATGTATAGGGTTGGCAGACAATGTTTCTACAAGTGTATTGGTATATTCTGTAAGAATTCACAGGTATATAGTAGAGCTGACAAGGGACAAGGTTGAGTGACTTCTTGGCCATGGCCAGGTACCCAGAGGGAGTGAGTAGTTGGACCTGTGGGCTTGGGACCATAATCCCAGAGGACATCAAGCTCAATTGGCATAACATAATACACAAAACATTGTTCCACATCCTACTTTGGCAAGTAGTGCCTGGGATCTTAAAAGCTTGCAAGCGGCCATCCAAATGCAATGGTGGGTTTCTCCTCATCCAGAGCAAAGAATAATGAAGAAAACCAAAGATTCATGGAAACAATTAATCCAAGCAACAGGTACACCATGTGATCCTGACCCTATACAACTATGAGACCAGAAGAACTAGATGGTGCCCAGCTACTACTGTCAACCACTCATAGGGGGATCTGTGTAGGAGATCCTGGGTAGAGTGGGAAAACAATGTGGAACAAAACTCAAAATCATTTTTAAAAAAAGGGACCAGATTTGCTGGTTTGATAGAGCTTGATGGAACCACTGACACCACGGCTCCTAGCTGCCCTTCAGGTCTGGAATTTAACCCAGTCCTGTGGCTTCCAGCCAAACAAAAGACAGGCATATGAGCTGAACATTTACATTAAGTAGCTACCCTTCCTGGAGAGAACAATCATGGGAGAATAGAAGGGCTGTGTATACACAGGGAGACAGCTCAGGGGACAGGAATTCATGGAGGGAAGGACACAGGGAAGAAGTAACTATGGGGAGGAAGTGGAAGGGGAGCTGTTGCATTGTGGTAAGTTGTCAGTGTCATGAGAGAAAGTGTATGTGGGCTGCTGTATGCAACGTGAATTTGCTCTGTAAACTTTCACCCAAATCATAATGTTTAAAAAAAAAAAAAAATGCTCAAAGCAACACTGTTTGTAATAGGAATAAAATCTAGAAACAACTTAAGTGCCCACATCAGGAAAATAGATTTGTGTTATATTTTCACAATGGAATAGTGCACAACAGTAGTTCACCACATCCACATACAACACAAATGAATCTGTAACATGGTGAGTGGAAAAGCAAGTCTCAAGAGACTAAATAGAATGTACAAAAACAACCAAAACTAAACAAATATGGTTTAGGCTACCATATATGTGACCAAGCTTTCAAAATCAAGGAAAGGCATGATAAAAATCATGGTGGTTATTTGTGGGGGAGAATGGCAGTGTATGGGATAGAACAGGAATACAGGGGTAGATGGAAGACATTACTAGAAGTCAATGTTTTGGTTTAGATATTGGATTTACAGATATCCACTTTATTAAGAATGAATGAATGAATGATTAAAACAAAGAAATAAAAGAGCATCACGTATGGACCAAGTATGACAAAGTATCATGCATCAAGGGTTGCAATTAGTCTAAAAATGGACACCCAAGGTCTATTTTTAAAAAGGCAGGGGGCCAATAAATGAGAATAGCCATCCATTACAAAGGCAGATGATCAGTCATAGTGCTAGGAAGAGAAATGAAATATGGTATGTGCAATTACATCACTAGACCTGAATGCATTTACAAGAGTAAGAGCTCCTACTCTGAGCTGAAGGTGAGTGTGATGAGTACCTGCTTTTTTCCAGGTACTGCCCAGTGTGGTCCCCACACCACACATGGATTGGTCAAGGCACTGTTCCAAATATAAAGCAGCTACAACTCCATTCCAAATCCACAGCCCCCAAGGCTAGCACAGAGACTTAGTAACAATGTTGATAAGAAAAACAGACTTGTGGTGAAACTAAACCAAAAAACTCAAACTCACTGCCATCAAGTTGATTCCAACTCATAGCAACCTCCACTGGGTTTCCAAGGCTGTAAATATTTACGAAAATGGACTGCCTCATCTTCCTTCCACGGAGCAGCTGGTGGGTTTGAACCACTGACCTTTTGGTTAGCAATCAAATGTCTTAACCACTATACCACAAGAGCTGAAGCTACAGAGCAAGAATTTTTTCACCAGTGTCCACCACCTAGGTGAGGCCAAGGGGCCACAGGGAGAGGTTTTCTGGAGGTCAGTTCCTAAGTGGGAAGACAAATAATGTCCAAGGGCAGAGAAAAGATATTTATAGTCATGCCCTGAAATAACTGTAAGGGCCAGCCCATGCCTGTCAGCAGAGCTCTCAGCCTGAATTCCAGGCAGTGTACCATTGATAACGCCATTTGCTACAGTCTAGCTACCTTCCCTAGGGAAAGAGAGAATGGGGAAAAAATAAATCATAAATATTACCATTGCTCTAAAAAGTAGAAGCAGCTGCTAAATCCTGAGTGGCTTCTTTGTGGGTGTGTCAGATTTTAGTGGAGCTGAGCACCAGGTCCTGCTCTCACAAGTTAAACTGTAGAAAATAACACAGGAACCATAGTACACTTCATGGGGAAGATGTCATGAACCAAGGTGTTCAGAACAGGCAGAGTGCCACATAAATTTTTTAAGTCTGTGGCTATTAGAGTCCCAGGGTGGTGCAATGGTTAGCACTCTCAGCTTCTAATCAAAAAGCTGTTGGTTTGAGTCTATGCAGAGGTACCTCAGAAGAAAGGCCTGGTGCATTACTTCCAAAATATCAGACAATAAAAACCCTAGGGAGCACAGTTCTACTTGGACAGACATGAGTTGGGATGGACTGGACAGCAACTTGTTGCTTTGGTTTGGTTTGTGGTTATTAGAAAGAAAAGCCATTGAAACTGCCCAAAGATGAAAGCTCCCTGGATAGAAAAGGTTTCTACCTTACACAGTTATTCTCATTGGTCAACGGTCCTGTGATGGTTAATTTTATGTGTCAGCTTGGCTGGGTATGGTGCCCAGTTGTTTGGTCAAACACCAGTCTGGACTCTGATAATCAAATAGCTGTTGTTGTTAGCCACCACTGTGCCAGCTCCTGACACATGCACAACAAATCAAAATGCCACCGGGTCCTGCACCATCCCCATGATGGGCTGCAGATCAGATTGTTGCAATCTGCAGGGTTTTCTCTGGCTGATTATCAGATCACCAGGCCTTTCTTCATAGTCCATCCTGGTCTGGAAGCTCTGCTGAAACCTGTGCAGCATCAGAGCAACAATGCAAACCTCCACTGATGGATGAGTGGTGGCTGCACTTGAGATGCATTGGTTAGGAATTGAACTCAAGCCTCCTGTATGGAAGGAGCTCTGGTAGCATAGTGCCCAAGGCACTTGACCAGTAACCAGAAGGCTGGCGGTTCAAACCCACCAGCCACTCCTCTGAAGGAAGGTTGGGCAATCTTCTGTAGTGATGTTGTTGTTGTTGTTGTTATGTGCCGTCAAGTCAAACCCGACTCATAGCGACCCTTCCTTGGGTTTCCGAGGCAGTATCACTATGGAAGTAGATTGCCCAACCTTCCTTCCGAGGAGTGACTGGTGGGTTTGAACCGCCAGCCGTCTGGTTAGCAGGCAAGTATCTTAGCCACTATGCTACCAGAGCTCCCTCTGTAGTGATACTGCCTCAGAAACCCAAGGAGGAGGTCGCTATGAGTCGGGTCCAACTTGATGGCAAATAACAACAACAACAACTACAACAGCAACAGCAACAGCAACAACTCCTGTATGGAAGGCAAGAATTCTACCACTGACCCCCCCTGTGGTTAAATCAGTTGGCCTTAAGTAAAACATATCATCCTCCATAATGTGGATGGTTCTCATCCAATCAGTTGGATGCCTTAAGGGCAAAAAGGGAGTTTTCCCTAGGGTTGTTCTGTCTCTAGACTATAAACAGACATTTTGCCAGAACTCCTTCACTTTTCATTCTTCTTGTCACCTAACCTATGGATTTTGGAAAATAAGCTTGCAGGAATCTCCAGTCTGTCACTTGACCTATACATTTTAGACTTGCCAGCCTCCCATAATTCTGTGAGCCAATTCCTTAACTCTCTCTTGCTTTTCTGTATCTCTGGTTCTGTTTCTCTAGAGAACTCTAAGGCAGGCAGCAGCTGCCTGGCCTTTGCTGATGGCCTCTGGAGCCCAAGTCTCCCTACAGGCCTAGGCCCGGCCTCTTGTCCACTGATTGTGTCTAACACACACCTCTTCGTCACTGCCATTCACAGCTCCTCCTCCACAGTTATCCAAATCTGTCATTGTCATTCTTGCCACATCTTTATCTCCTGGAATCCAATTCACATTGGGGTCTTAGTTAGGAATGGAAGCTCAATAATTATTAAGAATGTCCAATACTGCTTTGTAGTAAGTGACATTTCCTACTCAGCACAGCCCATACAGATTCCAGAACGCCTGGTGCTGGACTGGGAGGGTCAGAAGAAGCCTGAGGAGCAGACAGCATCACCTGCAGGGGGTAGCAGAATTCATCCTGTGGGTCAGCACGTGGCGGCATGTAATGTGCTGTGCCACGGCGGGAGACAGATGTCCCTGGATACCAGGGCATGGGGCAGACAGGAGCTATCTTGATTTATTTTCAATTAAGATTTAAATTAAAACCTTTGCTGAGATATTTATTTGGAAGCTTTCTTCATGAGCAAAACAGTCCACAAAAATCACTGAGAATAAAGTGCTCCTTTTCAGCAATTAGCCAAATACTCTTTACCACTTGTTTTACTTTGGGACAAATGAATTTTATCTGTTAAATAACTAACCTGCTTGTTTTCTTTCTCCAGAGCTTCTACAAAGCATCGTGTGAACACCTGAAGAGCAGCCAGGACTTCTGGGGCCCCATCGGTCCCCAAGAGGGCACACCTGAACAAAGCAAAGTCAAATGGAGACAGAGCTCATGACCAATCTGGCAACATACGGGCACAAACTGTGAAAGGGAGGAATGGAAACACTCTTGGCCATAAGCTTTAGCAGTATCTCAACTCATCAGATATCAATCTTTGTGTGAAAACAGGATAAATCTGTCACTCACTTTTCTAAATAAATTCTAAATCCCACCAGCCACTCCTCGGAAGGAAGGTTGGGCAATCCTACTTCCGTAGTGATACTGCCTCGGAAACCCAAGGAGGGGTCGCTATGAGTTGGGGCCGACTCGACGGCACATAACAACAACAACAACAACAACTGTGCAGAGTTCTTGTTCTTGGATTATAAATTATTAAATACCACATTGGCGGTCTGATGTAGGCCTCCATGCTCTTTATAAAGATTTGTGCACTATGTGCCTGGACATGCAGAACTGACAGACATTCTGCTTTTGCAGGTGGAGAAAGAGTTGCCCAAAAGGGTATCATGGCTCAGTCAAAAAGTGGTAGAAGAACCTGAAGGTATCTAGTTTGGTTTTCATGCATGGTCCTACAACTAATTTTTCTTATATGTGGTTAAACAAAGAATCAACTCAAATTTTTACCAGTTTCAAATGACAAAAAGTGTTTGACTTCTTATTTCTATGCTCATTTAATCTGAAGTCTGTAAGTTTTAAAACTACGCCAAGTGCAAGGTTATTTGCTGTTGTAAGAATTCCTTTCCCGACGTGTGCTATCTACCTGGAGCCTGCCCTGCTGTAGGAGGGGAAGGAACAGGGGAGGAGCAGAGCTCCTGGCTACACTGGTACTCACGTAAGGGGCCAGAAAAAGGACACAAGTTCCCCGAATGGGGTCTGGTCTTACAACTCCATGATTACAACACCCACTAACTGACAGCCATAATCCAACCCAACCCAGCCATCTCCTCAGCTCCTGTCACCTATAAATCCTATCAATTTGTTTCCCAAGAAGTACTGGTATTTTCAAAATACAGATGAATGTTTTGCCTTTTAGGAGAGTTCTGTTATGAATGGCTTGGTGTTTTTTTTTTTTTTTTTCCCCTCTCCTTTGTTTTAAAATCCTTCAAAAAGATTGGTCAGCCCCCATGTGGTGAAGGGAATATACTGCCACCCTTTATTCTGATCTGAGAAAACTCCTACATGAATAGCTAATTCAGTCCTGCTTTTCTATGATTATTATTAGAATTTAAAAAGATTAGAGAAAGGAAGTTATCTTAATTCTTAGGTGTTGACTTTTAATTATATGTTGACTTTCGAATTTTCACCTCTAACTACCACAGAGCTCAGAAGGATAAGAAATCAGAAATGTGAATTTTCCCCCAGTACAGTCAGAGATGACCACAGAATGTTCTGGTTATGTCTGGCAATCAAACACTTTCAGAATGGCCTCATACTTACCTGAACATCTCATCTACGATTCTGAATATGGCAGGATGACAAGCTGCTTGAGGCTGCAAAGGAAAAGACCACGAGAAAGTAAACATCACGGCACTTCATTAAAAATGACTTGCTGCTTTCAAGCAAATGAACAGTCCAGAACTGTTGGTCATTAGAACATGGACACATTCCTTTAGGTTACAGAAAAGAACAGCACACTGGTGCTACATGGGAAATAGCTGCATACAACTGAATGCAAATAGTGGTCCCCCACCTTGGGGAGGGGCCAGCCCTATTCCCTTCCTTATATTCTTCTGTATGTTCACACTTTCTCTAAGCCCATCTGATCCAGAAGAAAGAATCCATCCATACCATGGAAAATATAAAAACATCTGTCAGCATGCCGTGTGACGACAGAGCCTACCTGTGCTGTGAGTGACACTGACTATACATGTGTGTCTTACCTCCTCAAGTGGTCTTGACCTTAATGTCAGATCCAGGCCTGCTATCTTTTTCTTTCTCCTTACTATGCAATGAAAGTTGCTGGGTGTGGTCTTTTACTAACATAAGTTGGAGGTTCAAAGCCATCCAGTGGTGCCATGGAACAAAGGGCTAGCAATCTGCTCCCGTAAAGATCACTAGCCAAGAAAACCTGCTGCATGACACACAGGGTCACCATGCATCAGAATCGACTTCTTGGCAATAGGTTTAATTTTTTTTAGGTTATTAAGCAATGAGTGCTTAATAATGTAGAGTTATTACTGAGGAAAGCACTCACCATCACCATATTGGACTAAACATTACATTTTAGTGTACTACAAATTCAGCAGCTTAAGATATTTAGGATAAAAAAGGATTAATGGAAAAAAACCCATTATCTTGAATGATAAAAACTGTCTCAGTGTATTCTTAGAATATTTTTGTGATCTGCTCTGAGGGGTTTAAATCTGTGGACTACAGTCTCCTGCGGCCTAGGTGGCGGTTTCAGCAGGCCTGATGTAGGTCCTGTATCTTTTGGCCAAAGATGCTAACAGTTGTTAAGATACTTTTTGGTTCTATATCTTTTGGTATGAGATTAAGCCAAATGAAAATACCCATTTGGGTTCTAAAACAGATGTTTCACAAAAGCATCCAAAATCATCTTAGTGATTACGGTCTTCAGGACATTTCTTCTGGTCATACAGTGCTTGCTTTAGGAAACAATTTTTCACAGACTCCTCAGCAAGGAAAAGAAACAGGATATGGTTTGCTTCTTAAGTTTCCTTGAGCACACTGAAGAAAGAATGGTCCATTATCGCCATAGACTGTCTCCCACTCCAGTGTCACTACACTGTAACGTTGTAACATTGAACGTGTGCCATCTAGTGTTCACACACTTCTACTACAGGCTTCACAGAAGGCTCCAAGGCCTGCCACCAGTGAAAATGATGGGATTTCCTTTTTATTATCTGAAGGAGACAGATTTGTGATTTGTAGGTTACAAATGTCTACTCTTCAAATAAAACATGAAGATTAAACCTTCCTTCTTCTCTCCCACACTCCCTAATCCTTCACTGATGTGCATTTTTATCTAAAAGGAACCAACTAGAAAGTCTCCAAGACAAATTCATTATCTGCTCAAGAAAGTCACTCGGCAGAACCATGGTTCCACCAAGTAGAGGCAGATCATTTCTTAGCTTTGATCTTGGGCAAATCATTTAATCTTCCTGCTTCTCAGCCTCACTGTAAATAATAACAGAGATGCTAATAGTTATTAAGATATTATTGGATATATGCCCAGAAAATATCATAGAAGTTTCTATGTATTCATAATGGGAAAATCAAATAAGAAAGGAGAAGCAAAGTACATGTCTTGAAGAAACGTGATTCATCTAAGCTTTCCAGCACAACTTTTTAAAGTTTAGTGGATAGACAATATGCCTGTTCAATGGAGGGCTTCAGATCAAACAGCACTGCTATGTGCCACAGACAGACCCACACAATCTAAATATGCCCTGATGGGAAATACGACTAAAATGGAAAATGGTAACAAGGAACCATTTCCTTTTGCTCTAAATGGTCTAACTACTCCAGAGCCACTCTATAAGCTTGATGCTAACAGAGAACCATTCAACACTAATTACAAGGATTTCCAAATGGTAAAAAAAAAAAAAAAAAACAGGTGGGGGGAAGATGATCCAATATATAAAATAGGGATACAATGTAAATCAAGGGTGAAAGCAAGGAAGGAAGTTCTAATTTAATTTGCCAACAGAGAAGTAGAGCTTGGATATACTTTTACATAATAATTATACACACACACACACACACATCCATCCATACATAAACCAAACCAACCTCACTGCCACTGAGTCGGATCCGACTCATAGCGACCCCTCCTTGAGTTTCCAAGGCAGTATCACTACGGAAGTAGATTGCCCAACCTTCCTTCCGAGGAGTGGCTGGTGGGTCTAAACCGCTAGCCTTCTGGTTAGCAGTCAGATGTCTTAGGCAAATATATATGTATATGTGTATGTAACAACAACAAGCAACATATGTATATATATACTGTTTTCTAGCAAAACAGATCAATTGAATGTTTTAAATGTCTGCAGATTATGGAATCTGCCTGTTCCCATGACGATGTACTCTCCTCTTAGATTCCCTTCTTTTCAAATTTTTCTAACCCCTGGTTGCTCTCTACCTGCTTCCACAACCTGTTTTAGCATTAAGACAGATAAGAAGCCAAGAGGCAGGGGAAACCTTACTGATATGGACTGGCAGGAATTTTGATTTTCAAAAGAGTCTCCCTGGCTGGGCTTTGAACAGCTCTTTTTCATCCACAGCCTTTACTGAAGGGATTTAAAAAGAGACGACACTTCCCAAGTACATGATTTAAGGCTGTGTGTGGGTTGTCCCCTCATGGACACCAGAGCACCAACAGGCTAGGCATGGGCCCCAGGGACACCCAATCACAAACACAAACTTCAGCTGCTTTTCTTACCAAGTGAATCCTCCAAATAGAATTAACATCTAAATGTACGCTTCTTTGGACACCATGTATTTCCCTCCTAAATCTTGACAGCAGCCCTGTGAGTGATGAGGCAACATTTAACCCTTCTGTGTGTCTGTTTCATTTGTAAAGTGGGACACTACAGCGACATGCCACAAACCACTCTGCCACCCAGGGCTCCAGATCCTCCCTCTGAAGCCCCATCATCTGGGCAATTATCTTCCAAGATGAGCAAAGAATAGGAATACTTTCTTAGGTTCCATCTGCTTGTCTGTTTGTCTCATCCCACCAAAATCTGTTCCTTCTCAAGCTCTGCTCTTTTCCATCTGGCCTAATGATTTTCATGTCAAGTCCAGGGAAACTGTCACCAGGAGGCCATCAATTCTTGCAGTTTTGCCCTTCTTCCTTCCCCCTCCCTCTGCCCTAGCGCCTTACCAACTGGCTCTGGTAGCATAGCGCCTAAGGCACTTGACTGCTAACCAGAAGGCTGGCAGTTCAAACCCACCAGCCACTCCTCGGAAGGAAGATGGGGCAATCTACTTCTGTAGTGATACTGCCACGGAAACCCAAGGAGGGGTCGCTATGAGTTGGGTCCGACTCAACGGCACATAACAACAACAATAACTGTCCCAGGAAGAAGGGAAAGCAGTGATGGAGAGCTTGAGGCTCTTTGCTTCCTTTTCTGACGAGCAGCATGGTTCTGCTGGGCACGCATCCCTTCCATCTCCCACAGCTATCACCTCCTCTCTGTCCACTCCCATCCCTCAACAAAATCAGGAGGAACAGCACCACCACAGAATAAATACACCATGATGGTGTTCTCTGTTGTTGTTGTTGTGTGCCATCTAGTCGGACCCAACTCATAGCAACCCCTTCTTGGGTTTCCAAGGCAGTATCATTACAGAAGTAGATTGCCCCATCTTCCTTCCGAGGAGTGGCTGGTGGGTTTGAACCGCCGGCCTTCTGGTAAGCAGTCAAGTGCCTTGGGCACTATGCTACCAGAGCTCCTATGGTGTTCTAGGCCTGCGTTTTGGAGGAGAGGTAAGGGACAGACCAGCATGTCGGTCTGTACTATGAATGATACAAATAACACTGGTTCTTGCTCTTGGCCTCGGATACCTGTTTAATGTGTTATTTGCGGCCTGGTTCACCAAGGACGATTACAAGCCACTTGCCACTTAAGAGCCTTGAGAACACCGTACAGCAGGATTGTCAGGAAGACATATTTTTTTCCTACCACTTTCTTATTCGGCGTGTACATGTGTGGGGAAGTGGGGGTGGTGGTGGTGGTGAGAGAAAGAGCACACAGAAACACAAATCAGAAAGGGAAATAATTATCATAGGATAAGGAGGTGATTTAGAGACAAAAGTGAATACCTCTGTGAAAAGCCAGTGAAGGAGCAGAAATAACTTTCTTACGTCTTTTTCTCCTATTACCATTAAAGATATATTTTTTTTCTTAAAAAAAAATAAATAAAGAGAGAAATTGCAGATGAGAGTTGAGAAGCTGAAGTCTAAGAAGTATGAAGTAAATTCTCTCTCATAGTCTATTTTCATGTAACTTAAATACTGTACTCAAGGAAATGGTGGCTTATTCTCCAGTGCTGCAATAAACAGAAATACAAGTGGGTGAGTGGGTGGCTTTAATGAACAGACAGTTATTCTCTCAGTTTAGGAGGCTAGAAGTCTGAATTCAGGGCACTGGCTCTAGGGGGAGGCTCTCTCTGCCCACTGTGGGGGAAAATCCTTGTTTCAGCTTCTCTAGTTTTCTTCTTGGTGGCATAGTGCCTGAGGCATCTGATGGCTAACCAGAAGGTTGGTGGTTCAAACCCACCAGCTACTCTGCAGAAGGAAGACTAGGCAATCTACTTCCGTAAAGATTCACTGCCTCAGCAACCCAGTGGGGGTTGCTATGAGTTGGAATCACGCAATGGCAGTGGGTTTGGTTTGGTTTCGTGTTCTTCTCGGTGCTCCTCGGAGATCTCCACATAGCATGCACCTTTCCCCCATGGTGCTTGCTTCTGTGTCTAACCTGCTCTTTTTACATCTCCAGAGATTATGTTCAAGACATACCCTATGCTGATACGGCCTCCTGAGCATAACAAAAAAAACCTTGTTCCAAATGGGATTACATCTAGGGGTATAGGGGTTCAGATTCCAACACCTGTTTGGGAGGGGGACTGACGACACTCAATACATAACAAATGGTCATTTCAAGAAATGCCTCTTTCACCACCAGCCTGGCAATCATGACCCACGGTTTACCCAACTCTTCCAAGCCACTGTCCTCTGGAGGGGTGAGCCCTATGTTATTTTATGTATATAAGTTAAAGGGTGACTATATTTACAACAAAAACAAACAAAAAAAAAGAACCACATTCACTGCCATTGAGTTGATTCCAACTCATAGCGACCCCACTGGGTTTCTGAGGCAGCGAAAGTAGATTGCCCCATCTTCCTTCCATGGAGTGGCTGGTGGGTTTGAACCACCAACCTTCTGGTTAGCAGTCAAATGCCTTAGGCACTGAGTCACCAGAGCTCCTATTCACAACAAAATGGCTTCTTAAAAAAAGGATTCTCTGTAAGAATCCTCTATATTCCTTTCAACGGTGAACTCCTTTATTGAGTTAAAATTTTTTTTTAAAAAAAATCTACTTATATAAAACCATATATATCATGTAAAATAAATCACCTTTATAAATATGTATTTTTCATTATAGAATTTTCTTCTACTTTCAAAATACTAAACATAAGACTGCAGACACCACCTCTTTTACATTTTAGGATCTATTTTGTTTCAAATCTTTAAGTTTCTTTCAACAAATCTGAGCTTGGAAAAGTTATTCTTTCTTTTTAATCTTTGCCAGATGTTGTTTATACTACAAGAATTTTTTTTTTTAGTGCTCCATAATGCAATTATTGTTTAATTAGTGATAAATCTGTCAGTCCTGGGCATAAAAAAAATAAAAAACACAAGTATCAAATGTACTTTTGTTTAAATTTATATGCACTGTGTGAGAATCCTAGTGCAAAGAAGTAGGGGCACATAGGACAGGGATGCCCAGGTCTGGATCCTGAACAACTATCTCCCAATTAAAAGCCCTGCAGCCCCCTCCCTGCTCAGCCTGAGTGGCAATGGCCCCCAAGGTTGATGACTGCTCTGTTTTGTTTTGCTTTTTTCTCTCCCTTCGTCTCTGCCTGGTGGCAAAGTCCTACTTCCCCAACAGTAAAGACCAAACGTGGAATCTTGGCCTCTTTCTTTGCAAACAATGCTGGGGAATCTGGTGCCCCCCTGAGGCCGATGCTGGGAAGTGCAATTACTGTCCCGAGATGCAAATTCTTTACCTTTCAGTCAGTCACAAGCATAAGCCACCACCACACTTTCCTATTCAACTGATGCTCAATTAGTCCCTTCTTCAGATTTTGTTAAGTTGCATGAATCCCATTAAAAATTCAAGAAGAAAATGCTTAAGAAAAAGAAAACCCTAGAACAAACACAGAAAACCGGCAGCATTGTCTAGGATATGGAGGTAATTCTTCTGTATAATATTTTACTAAAGGCAAACAGTACTGGAATTTTGTGAAGAGGAAGATTCAGGATTTTTTTTGGTAGTGGCTCAGATTGTTATCTGGAGAAGGAGGAAAAGACTGCATCTTATTTCCTATTAAGGAGGTCAAGGGTGACATGGAGCTATCTAGCAACTTTGTATTCTTAAGTTTCTATTAGACAAAGAAATAATTTAATTATACTCTGAAGACATTGAGCTAGGAGAGCATGCAAGGAGTATTCTCTGATTTAAAATCTCATCAGACAAAAACAGCCCTGCCTCCCGGTACCCTTTCCCCTCTTGCTCCTCTTCTGCTCCCTGCTTTCCTATCAGCAAATCTGCCTGAGAGTGCAGGGAGCAGCTCTTCTGGACACAGCCTGCATGTCAGGCAGCATGTGGGGCTGGCCAAAGAAGGGGTGAATGCAGGGGCCTGGGACCATGGCACAGCCAAGCACAGTGCCACCCCACCACCCAGCCAGCACTTTTCATTCAAATGTGGAGTTCATACAATAGCTTTCTGGGCTCCACAGTGGAATTGTTACTGGAAAATCCTTCTGATTCAGGCCCAGCCTTGGCACACTGAACAATGCTGAGAAAGCTGCATAAGTAGCAAATGTTTTCACTGTTCCTGACATTGATTTGAAGGTCAGATCTGGAATCACAGATCACAATCTTTCAGCATCTGGCTGTCAAGGGAAACACAAGATGATCTGCTTTTGAAAAGTTTCAGTCTGCACAATCAATGACAAAAGGGAATTAATACCGTGACCACATACTATAGGTGGCCATGTACCCAGGGGTAGTAAAATCCACAGAATCCAAAGGGTGAACTTCCAAAGTCAACTGGTGTTTGAAAACTTTTTTTTTTTTTAATTTTACAAATCAGATACATATAGACACATTTAGAATTTGGTGCTATTACATTAACTCCTTATTATTCAGAGTCTTAATGGAAAATACAAGGCCTCTGAGTCCCTGAGAGGCCAAAGACATTTGGGGAGGTCATTTCGTTTTGTGCAACCTGTACCACACTTTTATCTTTTGTTTTTGTTACGTCTCAGTAACTATAGAATTTCCAGTACTAATTCTGGATAGTCCCAAGGGATGGAAACATAATTAACAGAGCTCCATATAAAGTACAAGTTACTTAGACCATCACACTATAATTACTCTCAGAATCTAAATATAATATAATAGGTCTCAAGTTTCTCCTGTAGGAAAGCACAGCCGTCTCGTGCTATCTGAGTCCTAGCAATCTCCATGATATCCCTGAATAGTCCTGTCACTGCACTGAGATACTGTGCTGCGATAAATGCATCAGATTATGCAATTAGGAAGCAGTTCTTCAGGTTACCTGTCTAATCATGAAGTCATGTCACAGGCTCAGCCCAGCCTGCCTGACTCTCTGGCACTGCACAGCCTGTGATGGCTGTGAGCTCAGCCCACGCCAATCAGGGGCTCAGGCTCACCATCTGTACTGTAATTACCTTCCTGAACCATAAGGCATAGAGAGGTCACATCCTGAAAATGCCACAATAAATTAAACCAAGTAACACCCTCTAGGATAACCATTTAACCATAATGGAAGTTCTGAATCTCCACACACATGATCCTGATAAATGCTTTTGTAAATCAACTGGCTGAGAAGCTGTTTGACTAGGGGAGATTATCTTCAACTATGAACTGGAGACTGAAGACTATACAGTGTGATGTTTAATGGGAGCGTCTGCTTTCTCTCTCGTTCATGCCCAGCGACATCCGCTGCTTACTAAAGTGCTACTCGAGCCTGAGGTCCACAGGTGGGAAGGACATGGAAGGGGCTGAGAGAAAAGCCCAAGGATCTCTGAAAGGCTGCAGAATCAAAGCAGCTTAGAAGAGCAAGTGGAGCTTTGATTTTTTCCATATAGAGAAGATGTAAAGAAAATTAAATAAGGGCCTTAAAAGCAAAGAAATAGCCAATTCTTATATATCACCACTGAAAAAGCACCACAGAAAATTAACTTATAGCCTGTATGTTTAAATTAGAAATAAAGAGACAATAAATATAATCCTTGGAATCGGTTGCCAGGGGCCAGAAAAGCCTTTGTTCATTTATTTTACATTTTATTGTAATTATTTAAAATTAAGATGCATTCTTATTTCTTGCCCTAATATGCATCTCTTTGGAATGGTAAGGTCAAGGAGTAATTATCTTCTTGGGCTCTCTCTGTCTTAGCATACATACGTATTCTTCTTTTTTTTTCCTTTCTTCATATTCTATCAAATATTGTAAACTTGCAAATCAGTTGGGTTCAGTGTGTGCGACCTAACTTCCTGGTTAGGACCCTGGACCCAGGTTCACCTGGGTGGCCACAGGCCAGGAAGGCAGAGAGGAGCCCTGGAAACAAAGAGAAGACCAGCAGTGCCATAAACAGTCCATTGAGCAGGTGAAGAAGGAAGGGGGCCCAAAGAGAGAAACAGAACACAGGAAGAAGGCAACTGATTCAATTATGAGTCCCTTACACTGTTTTCCATTTGAAAGGGAAAGAAAGAAAATAGCACATTCCAAATGAATTAAACAAACAGAAGGTGTCTGGAAGGTGGGATCATGCAAACTCAGGCAAGTTAGCCCGGCCAGCAAGCGGCATTCTATGCACAGAGCTCCACCCTCCCCGCCTCAGCACCAGAGGGAGGTGGCCACTCTCCTTCCTAGGCTCCTCACCACCAATGTAAGCTCTGACTCATCACCATCTCTCTCTGAGCAAGTGTCCTCCATCTGCACAAGAGGAAATATCTTTCTGCCCATACTTCCCACAGGTTACAAAGGCCAATGAGAAGACACCAAAAGCCCCTGCAGTGCTCATAAGACAGACACTCGGTGAGCAGGACTCACCAGAGTTTTCTGAATGGTGTTTTTCAGGTTGCCCTGGTCTTTACTCCTGTCCTTATACCAATGCACACAAATGCCACAGAGCTGCCTCCCACAGACGGGAAATAGCCTGACTGGCCAGGTGGTGAGGATGGCCTAAGAGGCCCCAGACTGCCTGACACCTGACTAACAGTGGGGATACCTGTGGCCCAAGGAGTCCCCTATGTCACAGTCCTAAATACGAAGGGAGACAGGTGAGCTGTTTGGACATAGGGCGGTTTCAAGGCTGACAGCCTCCAACGAAAGAAAACATGCAGAATTTGGAGTTCTTCTCGTTATTGTAACTGTTTTTCTTTGAGTATTTAATTTTCCTCTAGTGAAGAGCTACAAGGTTATTTCTTAAATGGTTTTCTTTCTTAGCTGATTCTTCCCCTTGTTCATAAGATTGTCAGTTTTCAAAGATCCCCTTTTCATGTTGAAATAAAAAGCTTACGTTGTTTAAGGGTCAATTCTTGTGAACATGCAGTACAAGGCGCAAGAGAATCAAGTAAACCTCAAATCGATATTCTCTACATGCTCCGAGGATGCACATGCATGAAAGTCCCCATATTAGGTACCTTGTGGAGTAGTACCTAAGGCATCTGACTGCTGACCAGAAGGCTGGAAGTTCAAACCCACCAGCCACTCCTTGGAAAGCAGATTGGGCAATCTACTTCCATAGCGATACCACCTCAGAACCCAAGGAGGGGTCACCAAGAGTGGGAATCGACTTGAAGGCAGTGATTTTTTTGTTTAAATTGTTTTTTTGTTTAATGTTTTCCCCTTTTCTTTCTTTGACTAAAACAGATGGTACCCAACGTTCTCTTTAAGGATCTCTCTCCTCAGCAGAGTGCAGCACATACCAGCAATGAATCTTTTATACAGTGTTCGATTCTCTGCAGATGATTTCTTTCACTGGACAGCAGCTTTTCAAAAAGACGCAGCATTGCTTTTTCAAGGCTGGGAAGATGGCGAAGCCACAGGCAGATGACAGCCAATGTTGGGAGAGAAATCTTCTTCCTTTCAGTAAGAAATAAACAAAATTTTAATAGAAATGGATTACTAAGAAAAGATTAAGACAGTTCAAAATGCAATTATGAATCCAATGTGTGAAACTTCTTTTCCTTTGGGTCAGAGCAGTAATTAAGTTACAGTGTCCATGAACATGTACCAAGTGTCCATTTGCAAAATCATGTGAAAATGCTTCCACACCAATTCACCTTAAGAAATTAGAGAAACGTTCAGAGAAAAGGAAAAGAAAAATGCTTTCAAGAAGGATAAGGAAATATATTATGATGGTAGAAAAAGTGTTACAAGAAATGAGATGAAGAAGGCCTTGCTTTATCCAGGTAACTGCAGCCCTAACTTAAGGAATGCTTCTGTTTGAAAGTGAATCATGATAGTTTAAAGTGAGGAATCAGACCTGGGTTTAAGTTCCAGCACCACCACCTGCAAACTGCATGGCATGAGAAAGTTACTTGACATCTAAATCTGTTTTCTCATCTGTAAAATGGGCATATCTCCCTCATGGGATTCCTATATGGACTGAACATAATAACACATTCAGTGATTATTAGCATAGTGCTTGGTACATAGTAAACGTTCAGTAACTGTATTTGTAAATCTATTGTTTGAATTTAAAAAATATATTTCTTTAGTAACAATTTCATAGATGGTGGTTGATTCATAGCAGACCTTAAGTATAATACTCCACAGACACTAACCATTTGTGCAGCTACTTTTCTAGAGGCAAATGCATTTGGAGGTTCTACTTGTCAATGAATTTGGGGTTCCCCTCCTGGGAGGGAGCAGGAGGGCAACATCTGTGGAACTCAGAGCCGCTGGTGGTAGCTCAGGGATGGCAGCAGGTCTGTCCCTCAGGGACCTCTCTCTGTGAACAGCTGGCTTATTTGCCTGTTGGGACTTGTCTTTCTCTTCGGTCCTGTTTTTCCAGGTCCTCTTGCCCTTCTCACCTGTGGCATCACAGACAGTGGGGCCTTTCAAGGCCTGCCAATGATGTTTATCACTATAAAAAAGAGAAACTAAAGCTGGGACACAAAGGTTTTCCATTTCCAGCAAATCCCTCAAACCTGTCCCATCACTAGAACTTCTCTCTCAAAGTAGGAATCATTTCTGCACAGTGGCTGTGGGACTCAAGCCTGAGCCATTTCACTGTAGGAGCTGGCAAAAGGCCCAGGGAACAGGTTCAGACGCAGGAAAGAAATAGGGTGGGGGCCGTGGGGAACAATTTCCAGTGGTTTCTCTTTTTCTTCTGCCTTAGCATAACTCCTGCAGACCTTGTCTTGGATTAACTCTGGGGGCTGGGGTGGAAAGGCAAGAGCAGAGAAGAAGCCAAGGCGTGTGGAGGGATGGTCACAAGAGCCGGCAAAAGGGGCAGAAGAAAAGGAGGGAGGCAATGGACTTCCTCTGAAGCCATTTCTGATCTCACAGTTCCAGCCTGATCTTCAACCCTTCTGGGAAGAGTTTGGTGTGGGAAGTCTTGCAAGTCCTCCCCTAGTCTCTCCACGCCAGGCAAAAAAGAACTGCCATGGTGCCCACACCCCCTCACCACCTGGAACACTTTGGGGGCCACACTATAGAGGTCCTCTCTTGTGGCATTAGTGCTTTAGGTTGCAATTCCCATGTCTTTCTCCCCTATTATACTTGCTAGCAAGGTCATTCATTCATTCCATCATTGGAAACATGATTACTGAGCACTTCCTAAATAATAATCACAGTGCCAAGGGCAGGCTAAAGAGATGTGAACAAAACAGACCTGGTCTGCACCCTTAGCAGCTCAGAGTGCAGTAAGTGATACCTGAAACAAACAAACAAAATTGTGATTAAGACTGAAGGAAAAGAACAGGTTGAGATAAAAGGGAGGGATCTAATTTAGATCAGGCAGTAGAGACAGCCTATCCAAGTTGAGCTGGGCATTAGGTGGTGAAAAGTAGAGGAAAGAATATTCTAGCAGAGGGAGCAGCAGCCATGAAGGCCCTGAAACAGGGAAGAGCAAAGGCAGAAGTGGAGAGGAGGCCAGTGTGGCCCAGAGGGAGTGGGGGAGGTGGCCTGTGATGAGGCCATGAGGCATCATGGCCCAAGTAAGATTCAGGAGTTTATTGTGCTTATTCCAGCAGGATTTTAAACAGGAGTGCAAAGATCTGATTACATGTCAAAAGGTAATGCTGACTACTGTGTAGAGAATGCGATAAAGGGATGGGGGTAGGTACAGGCAGGCCAAAAGTCCAGAAAGTGATGGTGCTGACCTGGACGAGGGGGAGCCGTGGAGAAGAAGCAAAGAGGACTTGAAACATACATCAGCAGGAATATTAACAGAAGGTGGCAATTAATTTGATGAGAGGAGAAGGAAAGGTGGGAATCAAGGCTATTCCAGGTTTCTTGAGCAATGAGGTAGATGGACATATCATTTACTGAGGTGGAAAGAAAGGAAGATGAGCAGGTTTGTGAAGAGTTTACCAGATACTCAGTTTGGGGTGTGTGAATTTACAATGTCTGAACCACAACCAAATAGAGATATCAAGTAGGTCCTTGAATATCCAAGTTGGAAATTCTTGTGAGACGTTTGGGTTGGAGATCTACATTTGGGAGCTGTCAGTGGCACATAAAGTCATAAGAATGAACTCTGAGGGAGAAAGCTCTGAGTGAGGAGAGAAAAAGGCTTAGGTTTGTGTCCTGAGGAATGCCCACTCTTAGGCCTCAAGAAGAGGAGGAGGAGTTGCAGATGGAGATGGAGGAGGAGCTGCCAGATAAGCAGGGGACAGCATTGCCAGAGGAAGAGAAGCCACATGCCTAAGACAGGCCCAGTGGTGACCAACTCCGACAATGAGTGTTGTTGTTGTTGTTAAGTGCCGTCGAGTCGTTTCCGACTCAGAGCGACCCCATGCACAGCAGAATGAAACACTGCCCGATCCTGCGCCAGCCCCACAATCCCTGCTATACTTGAGCCCATCATCGCAGCCACCGTATCAATCCATCTCATTGAAGGCCTCCCCCT
>NW_006921592.1:25820290-25851582 GCF_000298275.1 Orycteropus afer afer
TCTTTTCTTGTCTTTTTAGTGATCTCTTGCTTTCTTCATGGATAATGTTCTTGATATCTTCCCATAATTCATCTGGCTTTCGGTCATTGGCGTTCAATGCATCAAATCCAACTCCGGCAATGAGTGAGATGAAGGGAAATGAACACTGAGCACTGCACTGGCCCTTTGTGATCTCCCAAGAACATTGTTGTGATGGGTAATGGAAGCCAGAGGGGAATGCATGGAAGGAGAGGACATAGGTGCAGCCAGAAAGGGTAGACACATCTTCAGAGAGACAGCTTCTAAGGGCACAGACATCAGGAGACAGCTGATGGTTTGGGCTTGTGTGGTCATAAAGAGTGGTGTTTAGGACAACATGGCTGACTGATGATGGGAAAGATGAGAAAGTAGAGGCTGGAGGACCAGTAGCTACCACTGATTAAGGGCTGGAAATCCTGGAAAGGAGCCTTAGTGGTGCAGTGGTTAAAGCACTCAGCTGCCAAGCGAAAGGTCAGTGGTTTGAACCCACAAGTCACTCTGTGGGAGAAAGATGTGATACTCTGCTTCTGTAAACATTTCAGCATTGGAAACCTTATGAGGCAGTTCTACTCTGTCCTATCAGGTCACTATTGACTCAACAACAATGGGCTAAGCCTAGAAAGGATTCCCTGGGTGGTGCAAATGATTAACACACTTTGCTGTAAACTAAACTAAAAAGGTCAAGGTTTGAGTCCACCCAGAGGTGTCTCAGAAGAAAGACAAGGATCTACTTCTGAAAAATCAGCCACTGAAAACCCTGTGGAGCATAGTTCTAACTCTGACACACACAGGGTCACCATGACTTGGAACTGATTCAGTGGCAACCTGTATAAGCCTAGAACAATTCTAAGTAGTTTGCTTATATTTTAATCCCTATAACAGGTACCGTTATTATCCTTATTTTATAGGTAAGGCAATTGAGGCAGAGAGAGAAAGACAGTAACTTCCCCAAAGACTCACAGCCAGCAAGTGGTAGTGTCATGATTTCAAACCAGGTGGTCTGATGCATAGTCAAGTCCTCAGTCATCATGTTAGACATAAAGCCACCCCATCCAGGCAGGAGGGTGGAGAGTGACTGCCTCAAGATAGAGGGTGAGAAAGATAGGGATTGGGCCCTGTGGGGAGAGTAGATGGCTTTACTTTAGGAGCCAGAAGTCTGAATCCTGTGCTCCTTCCAATTTGGTATATAGGGAAGTCTTCTCAAAATCCAGGCTGTCGACCAGTTCTAGTCACATTAATGGACCCCTGGAAAGGGGCTTTTGTCCAGTATTCAAGGGCAAGAGCAAGTAGAACACCCCTTGGGAGTGGAGCAGGGTGGTTTCTGACATGGACCCAGAAAACCCTGAGAGAGGAAGCTCTGGGGTACAGAGGAGGAGTTTGGTTGCCAAGTGGCTCCCACCTTCTCTGAAATAGCAGTGATATCTCTTGACCAGCTTTCATCACACTATTTGTCTGTTTCCAGGATCCATGTAACATGAGTAGGTGCATCACTAGAAAAGTTTTTCACTTCAGTGAAAGCTCTTCAGAGCCAGAGACCATTTCCTAATCCCTCTGAACAGCCATAATGCAGTCTGTGCAATTTATACCATTAAGTCATAGTGGCTGGGTGATATTCTGCAGCATAATGTACAAAACTACTGACAATAAACAGCACATAAATGCAAAAAAATATAAAAGAAATCTATCGTGCAACATGATAGTTCTATCAAATACCTGAATTAAAAATACAGCTTAGTTACAAAATCACATTAAGTTGTTACATAAGTTTTATACTAAAGTCAATAAATACACAATACTTTTGTTTTCATCTCAAACACCAAAAATAACCCAAACCACTGCCATCAAATAGATTCCAACTCATAGAGACTCTTTCAGACAGAGTGGAACTACCCCATTAAGTTTCCAAATCTGTAAATCTTTATGGAAGCAGATTGCCTTATCTTTCCCCCAAAGAGTGGCTGGTGGGTTTGAACTGCCATCCTTTTGGTTAGCAGCCAAATGCTTTAACCACTACACCACCAGAGCTCCTTGTTTCAAGCATAGATTGGAACATGTGTGTTAACAATTGTCTTTATTCTAGAGCCTTGATTCCAAGCACACTACTAATGGCCATGAACCAATCAATTTATGGGCTCATGTTCAATATATCAATTGCCTATTATCAGTAAAGTCTATCTTGTTCTGAAGCATCAAATACATAACTCTTTATAATCAGTATTGGATGAAGAGATCATCAAAAGAAGATCATCTTAATAACCTGGCATAGCAAATTCTGATTGGGCCAACACATTTGCATTATACACGGGGCTCCAGATGTGCAACAAGTTGGTTTTGAAATTAAAAAAAGGGTCTTGCAAGAAGCACAGCCATAATACTTCTTGGAAGTGAGAATGGCCATTCTTCATCTGACCTACTTTGGTCATGTTGTCAGTAGGGCCAGTTCCTAGAGAAGGGTGTCAGGCTTAGTAAAGTGGAGGGCCAGCTAAAAAGGGGAAAACCCTCAACAAGATAGACTGACACAGTGGCTGCAATGAAGTGGCTCAAGTATAGCAAGGATTGTGAGGATGGTGTATGACCAGACAAGTGTTTCGTTCTGCTGTACATATGGTCGCTATGAGTCAGAGCTGACTTGATGGCACGTAATAACAAGAAGGATGGCTAAGGAAAAAAAAAAGAAAATAACAAATGTTGTTGAGGATGTGGGGAAACTGAACCTTTATCCATTGCTGACAGGAATGCAAAAATGGCACAGCCGTTGTGTAAGACAGTGTGACAGTTCCTCAAAAAACTAAAAATAGAACTCCATATGACCCAGCAATTCCAAACAACGTGAAAACAGGGACTCAAATAGAGATTTCTACATGAATGTTCACTGTAGCACCATTCCCAATAGCTAAAAGTGGAAACAACTGAAATGCCCATCAACAGATGAATGGATAAACAAAATGTGGTACATACATACAATGGAATACTACTTAGCCAGTAGAAAAAACAAAGTCTTGATACCTACTACAATATGTATGATTTAATGTATATAGAAAGACAAGAAAAGGCAAATGTATAGAGACCAAAGCTTATTAGTGGTTATCAGGGACAGGATCGAAGGGGAAGGGGGGGTTAATAATGATGGGTAAATTGCATTAAACATGGGGTTGCAGAGTCAATTATTGACATTGATGTCAGTAAGTTGTAAGCCTGTAAAAAGTTGAATTGGTAAAAGTTGTGTGATAGCAATGGAATATTATACAACACTAAAGAATAATGTAGGAGTTCTGGTAGCATAGTGCCTAAGGCACTTGACTGCTCACCAGAGGGCTAGCAGTTCAAACCCACCAGCCACTCCTCGGAAGGAAGGTTGGGCAATATACTTCTACAGTGATACCTCCTTGGAAACCCAAGGAGGGGTCGCTATGAGTCAGGTCTGACTCAACGTCACATAACAACAACAAAGAATAATGTAGGAGCTCTGGTAGTGTAGTGCCTAAGGCACTTGACTGCTAACCAGAAGGCTGGCCATTCAAACCCAGCAGCCACTTCTCGGAAGGAAGGTTGGGCAATATACTTCCATAGTGATACCTCCTTGGAAACCCAAGGAGGGATTGCTATGAGTCGAGTCTGACTCAATGGCACATAACAATAATAAAGAATAATGTAGGAGCTCTGGTGGCGTAGTGCCTAAGGCACTTGACTGCTAACCAGAAGACTGGCTGTTCAAATCCAACAGCCACTCCTTGGAAGGAAGATGGGGCAATCTACTTCCATAGTGATACTGCCTCAGAAACCCAGGGAGGGATCACTATGAGTCGAGTCTGACTTGATGGCACCTAACAACAACAATGACAATAAAGAATAATGTAGAATCTGCAAACACCATGTAATGTGGATGAACTTGGAGGACATTATGCTGAGTGAAATAAGTCAACCACAGAAGGACAAATATTGCATTAGTTCATTATTGTAAAAAAGTCAAGGAAAGGTTTATATATGGAAGGAAACCTTCTTTGTTGCTTACCAGGGGTGAGAGAGGAGGGGAGGAAAAACTGTAAAAAAAAAAAAAAAAAAAAAAAAATTGTGAGATAGATATACAATGACCAAAAAAAAAAGTAGCTGCTGAGGCTGCTTATGTACAACCAAAAACCTCATAGGATTTGGGTCCATGGTTTGAAGGTTTAGGGTCATCCCAGTTAATTGGCCTATTAAGTTGTTCACTGCTTCTGTTCTATTTCCTAGCTTGCTGTGTAGTGCCTGGGGTCTTAAAAGCTTGCACTCAGCCATCCAAGGCACTAAAATTTTTCTCTCTATTCACCTGGAGTAACAGAGGGATAAGGAAAGTCAGGAGTAGAAGGAAGAAGGCATTAGCATGTGGCTAATTGGCTCCATGAACAGCTGCTTCCTTTGCCATGAGACCAGAAGAATAGGATGGTGCCCAGCTACCATTACTGAACATTCTGATCAGAGTCCATGAGTAAATTCTGAACAAAAGGGGGAAAATGCAGAAAACAATTTCAAACTATCATGGAATCCAGACTTTCTGGAGCCAAGGGGCTAGGTGAACCCCTGAAACTATTGTTCAAAGATAATCTTTAAAACTTAAAGTAAAAATATCCTCCAAAGTCTCAAAACCAAACAATAGTTTAGCTTAACTAGTAAAAAAGGTCTACCTTGGGCGTTATGTTCTTTTAAGAACTATCTATATAGTATCAAAGTGACATCAGCAACTGGAAAAATTAGACAGAACTCGTAGCAGGCAGTGAGTTTAGGTTAATGGAGGAGAAACAACTCAGAAAAGGATTCTCTTGTATAACTTGAAGAATATAAATGTCATGAATTATACATGTGGAAATGGTTGCCGTGGTGTTTGTTGTGCTGTGTAAATTCTCAACAACAACAACAACAGCAGCAAAGTTTAAAATAAAAAGGAAAAAACCAACTCAGCTCCACAAAATTCCTCCCTAATAACCATGGGTAGTCCTCTATATTACAGGAATACTTTAGAAAACTGTTAAGGCACTTGGGATTGGTGTGAACTGTTATAATTCTCCCCTTTAAAATAATGGGAGATAGACTCCCAATCAGTGCTTTTACGTGGAACATCTGAGTTTTAGTAACAATTTTTGACACAAGGCAGGAGAAACCTATACAGGGCACTTCCCCTGTCAACACCTCCTTCTATAACACTATTTCTAACAGATGCCCCTTGACTTTTTAAACTATACTTTGTTTCTCTAAAATACTCAACTTTGTGAGGCAGGTATTTGCCCCATCCTCTCCACAAAGAAGTAGGAGGTAAAGAGATTTGGCCCAGTTGTTTCTTAAGTCATTTTGCTTCCAATTTTTTTTAATAGCTACCAAAAAAAAAAAAAAAAAAAAAACCCATAAAACCAGAATGCAGAATTAAATTTTTTGCAAGGATGGATCATAGATCCTGAGGAGGGAGGTGTCTGACTGTGACAGGCAGAGAAGAGACGCAGCTCCCTCACGCAACACACCAGCCCAAGCGATATTCTACTTTTTCAAACTAGAAAAAAAATCAAGCACTCTTTGTGCTGCCAGAGGAAAAAAAAAAAAAAAAATTTTTAATCACTTAATTCCAAGGAATTGGAACAAATACTGTCAATTATATCCTATAGGTATATTTCCATCATAACCTGACCTAAGAAGCATATTAAATTGAGTGAGATGAGGCATCACTACCAGCTATCTGTGCAGAGAAGTCCAAAGCAAAAGGCAGAAATCACAGAGTAAATGAAATGTTCAAACCCAAATAAGAAGGAACTTCTGACTATTTTTTTTTGAAAAGAAAACTTTTTTAGTGACTGATTTTGTGAACATATCGTATTAAAGAAAAATATAAAAGGATGCCAGGGAGTCTCAGTAGCTGGGTAAATAAAAATGGGAGCTTTAGTTACTACTATCTCTTTGCTACTTCTATGTCTTTAGTATTGCAGTGACCTTTGTTCATTGGGACAGTCACCTATAATATTTGACAACACTGAAAGCCTGATTTTTCCTACCCAAGTTGAAAAAAACACAAAACCAGAAGTTTGGTTGCAGGTCAGCCTTGTAATATATTTTTGATTTTCAGAGTCTCGTTTTCTCAGTTTGCAAAATGAATATGGCCATACTGATAATAGTTAAATAATCTCTAGCTCCTTTTATTAATTTCAGTTAAATCTTTTCATAATGTACTATGTAAGATCAAGCCAGATGAGTCATTTATTCATTAGTAAGGTATTCATGGAGCATAGCTTAGGTTCTTCTTGTAGGGTAATCGATAATGTTCTCATTAGGCATCTCTGGAAACGATATTAGCTCTTTCAGCAATGGGAATTTAGCTTACATCTCACTTTTATTTAGTGATTTTCAGGTAGGAGAAAATCAGCTTGAGAAAATCTAATACTAAATCTCATCCAAAATATTGTAACTATTAGGAAAGTCAGTAATGATAATAGCAATATTCTACCAGTTATTGAGTGTTTACTCTGGGTGCCAAGTAGCTTGCTATGCACATGACAAGCACTGGACCCATTTAAATCTAGGGTGGACATATGTCTACCTGTATGAGATGGGTTTACGTTTGTTATCCCACATAGTCATAAAAGCATCCCTTTGACTCTCAAAAGCCTTGTGGTCTAGAGTATAAAAGATATGCTCACCTTATTTGTTAAATAAGCTAACTCTGATGAAGTTGGTTGGTCATGCATTCATTCTTCATTTGTTCATTGTTTCATTCATTCCAAGTATGTAGAAAAAAATGTTCCATCCATTCACTAAACTTCTCAATATTTTTGTTTTCTTCATAGTAGCACTATTTTATTTATTAATTATTTATTTTATTTTATTGTGCTTTAGGTGTAAGTCTACAGGGCCAATTAGTTTCCTATGCGATAGTTTGTACATAAATATTCCATGATATTGGTTGGATTCCTCAAATGTGTCAGCAATCCCCATTTCTGCCCTGGGTTCCCTGTTTTCTTTCTTTCAAATGTTTTTAGCCCTTCCTGTCCCTTCATTTTTGCTTTTAGGCAAATGTTGTTCTTTTGATCTCATATAATTGATTATTCTAAGGAAAACGTTCCTCTTGGGTGTTATTATTTATTTTATTGGGCCTATCTATCATTTGAAAGGTGGTGTAGGAATAGCTTCAGTTCCAGGTCAGAGGGATGTCTTAGAGCCATAATCTTAGGGGTTTCTCCAATCTCTGTTACACCAGTAAAATGTTTTTGTGTGTGTGTGTGTGTGTGTGTGTGTGTGAATTTAATTTTTGTTCTTCATTTTTTTCCCACTCTGTCTAGCACACTCTGTTGTGATCCAAGTCAGAATGGTTGGCAGTGGTAGTCAGGCACCATCTAGTTCTTCTGGTCTCAGGTTGTATAGACTATGGTTCATGTGGTCCATTAGACCTCTGGACTAATTGTTCTGTAGAGTCTTTTGTTTTCTTCAGTCTCCTTTACTCCAGACAGGAAGACACCAATAGTTGTTATCTTAGAAGGCTACTCACAAGCTTTTAAGACCTCACCTGCTACTCACCTAAGTAGGATGAAGAACATTATCTTTATGAACTATGTTGTGCCAATTGATGTAGATGCCTACCAAGTCTATGGTCCCTTCACTTCGTACCTAGGAAATTCATCCCATGAGTATCTGGTTATGTCTAAGAAGTTTCCATGACTGTGCCCCTTATATGCTCTATTATCTATATTAATATACATGCAGTACCTACAATTATGTATGTAGAAATATCCACAATCAAATCTCTATCTGCAGGTGGATGTGCTCCTTTATACCCTCCCACACTTCTTTAGAATACCTATCTACCTATGTATCCATTTGTCAACTATTGTTTGTTGATATTATTGTTCAGGATTGCCTATGTTACAGTAATTACCATTTAAAAAAAAAAAAAAAAAAAAACTCACTGCCCTTGAGTCAGATATGACTCATGGTGACCCCTCCTTGGGTTTCTGAGGGGGTATCACTATGGAAGTAGATTGCCAAATCATCCTTCCGAGGAGTGGCTGGTGGGTTTGAACCGCCAGTCTTCTGATTAGCAGTCAAATGCCTTAGGCACTACGTCACCAGAGCTCCCGTAAGTACCACAGTTGCCCTTTACTTCTGTGTTCCTCTCAGTGTCTTCCTTTGCCTTGGTCATGTTGTGCTGATTTCCCCTATAACGTGTATTGCCTTCCCTTCCTCATTACTAACACATGCCTTCCATCTAGTTAATAATTTTCCCTCCCTCCCCCTCTCATCCCCACTAACCATCAAATAATTTATTTTTTCTTTGTGGAAACCTTTCTTTTTTAAAAAAATAATAGTGGTCTTATACAGTATTTGTCCATTTGTGATTGACTTATATCACTCAGCATAATGGTCTCCAAATTCATCTGTGTTGTGAGATGTTTTGCAGATTCATCATTATTCTTTATCATTGCATAGTATTCCATAGTGTGTATGTACTAAAGTTTGTTTATTCATTCATCTGTTGATGGACACTTAGGTTGTTTCCATCATTCTGCTATTGTGAATAATGCTGCAATATCAATATTTTTGAAGCAATGGACTTGGCTTTACTTCAGAAGGCCTGTCATGCTAAATTATGTGTACTCCACAGACTTAGGAAGAACCTCAGCAGTCCTCCCAGAGAGGTTTTACGCAATCTGTAGCCCACAGGTGGCTAAAATGGTAATCCCTTGGATGGACATGAAAAGTTAGGTTTGACATTTGGGCCAAGAAATTAAAAAGTTCCTCTAGGTTATCTAAACCTCAGAGGGGGCAAGCATCTGCTGTTTAAAAGAAAAGAGGCAGCCTCTTTCTTAAAATACATGACTGTATTTGGAAGCCAAAGCCAAAGACATCCAGCCAATTGTGAAACAGATGAAATTCCACTGGTGTATTATGGTAAGCAAATAGTTGGAAGGCTAAACACAGGGCAGGGCACATCAGTCAGTGAAAGTATGTGGTTTCTAAATGACCACGCAGCACATTTGGAGAACTATTAAAGGGGCTGGGGTAGGGGGTAAGGTTGGGTATGGGGGTGGTAATTTGCAATGATTGACTGAATCAGCCTCCCTGTGTCAACACATGGCTCGGGTGCTGCGTCTATGGGCATGTGTCCATGGAAAGGCTCCAGCTCTTACACCACAGCTTGGGGAACTGCTGAGTGGAAGCCATAGGAATTAGACAAGTGATAGACCACCCAGCATTTCTGGATAGTCTGCCCTTGCGGATTTGCAAAGATAATTTTCCAAACCAAATAAGTTGTGTGAGTTGCTGAGAGAAGACATGCTACCACATGTAAAACAAGAAGGAAGGAAGAGAGGGCTGACTTGCGGAGGCTTCTGGCTAAGCACTGTGGGTGGAGTGTGCAGAGCTATTTTCTAAGCATGTCTCCTCCTCACCAGTGACTGTGGAAGAGCTTTGTGGGGTTTCATAGAGAATGTGAGAAGTGTCATCATCCCATCTGCCATCAGTTCAACTCTTGTTGAAAAAGTAATCCTGGAAAGACAAGTTGTTAGAATTCTATTCTTCTCTGAGATGTATTCCTAAATAGATAAGAAATGGAGCTTCCAAGGTGATAGGCAAAGATCATTTTAATTAAAAGTAAATATCTCAATGCAAATTAAAACCACAATGAGCTATCACTTCACTTCCACCGGGATGGCTAAGATAAAATCAAAACAGCAAACAACAAATGGTGAGGCTGTGGAGGAACTGGAACCATTATCTACTGCTGGTGGGAATGTAAAATGGTATAGCCTCTGTGGAAAACAGCTTGGCAGTTCTTTAAAACACAAAAGTACCATAAAAACTAAAAAACTCAAAAAGTAACATATGACCCAGAAATTCTCTAAGTTCTCTCTGAAAAGCACTGCTGTAATAAATAATTGAATGAAAAAGACAAGATTAGTAAGATATTTTAAAAACCTTAGTACTTTTAATAAAATTTAAGATTCATAAGTAGTAAATACCATTTTAAAATCACATCAACTCTGTTCTGGTTACCTAGTACCGCTCTGACAAGACTATACCACAGATGGGATGCTTGAAGAAACAGGAGTTTATTCTCTTACAGTTTGGAGGCTTTAAGTCTGAATTCAAAGTGCCAGGCTCCAGGGGCTGGGTAAAAGCCCCTCAACCTTGAGCTTCAGCTCTGCCTCCTACTCCCGGCCCACTGAAGCTAGAGGCTTTTCTTCACTCATCTGCTGGCTGCTGAGGCTGACAAGCTCAAGGTTGACAAGTAAAAAGGCACAGTCCCGATGTTATCAAACCACACGGCAGGCCTTTAATTCAAGTCCATTGAAAGTCACAAGGTTGGCAGAGCATGGCAGGCTACTGAACAAGGACAAGACTACATGCAGGGTTCAAGCATGCCATAAGCTAGAGACCATTCCCCAAGGCTTCTTATTTACAGGAAGCAGACCACATCCCTATGGCAGTTACACAGTTGCTCACAGTAGATTGCACCATGGAGTTGATTACCAGTCTCATCATGGGGAATACTACATCCAGCTGCCCAGTCACTCAACCAGGCCCAGCCAAGTTGACACACAAACTTAACTACCCCAGACTCTGTATCTTGGATTCAGAAACATGAAAGCTTTACATCTTATTATCTGAGACTGAGTAGAATCTAGGAATTAGTATAGTTGGGTACACTTGCTAAGAAGAAAGAGGACAATGTTTCGAAACATTCCAGAAAAAGTAACTCCTAACTTAGAATCTTATTATTACAGTAGTAGCACTAATAAGATCATGCAGTGAGAAAGTATGGTCCACAGAGCCCTTGTCAGGGTAGGGGGCCTGAGACCCTTTTCAGTGGGTTCTGTGAGATCAAAACAATTTTCATAATGAAACTAAATGTCACTTACATTTTTCCCCTCTCCCACAAGGGTACAGTGGAGTTTTCCAGAGGCTATATGATGTGTGATGATGTCATAATTTTGATATATAATGGAACATGTATTTGTACTCTTGTGACTGTAAGAATTTTCTAAGGTAGTACACATTCAGGATATAAATAGGAATATTTTCAGAGATTAACCAGTTTTGTTTTTCGGTCTTCTACTATGCTCTCTGGTGATACCTGCTACAGTATCTGTAACCCCATCTTAAAAATAACCAAGCCCAAACCACTGTGGTCCATAGGACATTCTTCACTGTAATCTTTAGGGAAGCATAACACCAAGCCTTTCTTCTGCAGTGCCACTGGATGTGTTCAAACCATCAACCTTTCATTGTTGTTGTTGTTATGTGCCATGGAGTCGGACCCGACTCATAGTGACCCCTCCTTGGGTTTCTGAGGCGGTATCACTACGGAAGTAGATGGCCCAACCTTCTTTCCGAGGAGTGGCTGGTGGGTTTGAACCACCAGCCTTCTGGTTAGCAGTCAAATGCCTTAAGCACTACACTATCAGAGCTCCTATCAACCTTTTAGTTGGCTGATAATAAACCATTTGTGCCATCCCACAACCTTGTAACCCTATTGTTGTTGTTGTTAGGTGCTGTCAAGTCAGCACTGACTCATAGTGACCCTATGTACAACATAACAAAACACTGCCCAGTCCTGTGCCAACCTCACAATCCTTGCTATACCTGAGCCCATCATTGTAGCCACTGTGTCAATCCATCTTGTTGAGGATCTTCCCGTTTTGTTGACCCTCTACTTTACCAAGCATGATATCCTTCTCCAGGGAATGGTCCCCTCTGATACCATGACCAAAGTAGGTGAGATGAAGTCTGGCCATTCTCTGGCCATGGAGCATTCCAGCTGTACTTCGGAAGGCAGGACAGATTTGTTAGTTCTTCTGGCAGTCCATGGTACTTTCAGTATTCTTTTCCAACACCACAACTCCAAAGCTTCAACTCTTCTTTGATCTTCTTCATTCATTGTTCAGTTTTCACATGCATATGAAGTGACTGAAAATACCATGGCTTGGGTTAGACACACCTTAGTCTTGAAAGAAACATTTTTGCCCAATGCAATATGTCATCTGGTTTCTTGACTGCTGTTTCCATTGGTATTGATAGTGGTACCAAGTAATATGAAATCTTTGACAACTTCAATCTTTTCTCCATTTATCATGATGCTGCTTATTGGTCCAGTAGTGAGGATTTTCATTTTCTTTATGTTGAGATGTAATCCATACTGCAAACATTAATTTTCTTTAATCTTTACCAGGAAGTGCTTCAGGTCATCTTCATCTTCAGCAAGCAAAGTTGTGTTGTCTGCATATTGCAGGTGATTAATGAGTCTTCCTCTAATCCTGATGCCAAGCTCTTCTTCATATAGTCCAGCTTCTCAGATTATTTGCTCAGCATACAGATTAAATAAGTATGGTGAAAAGATACAACCCTGATACACTCTCTTCCTGATTTTAAACCATGCAGTATTCCCTTGTTCACAAACAGCCTCTTGCTCTATGTACAGGTTCCTCATGAGCACAATTAAGTGTTCTAGAATTCCCATTCTTCTCAATATTATCCATAATTTGTCATGATCCACACAATGGAATGTCTTTGCATAGTCAACGAAACACAAGACAACAACTTTCTGGTATTCTTTGCTTTCAGCCAAGATCCCTCTGACATCAGCAATGATATCCCTCGTTACACATCCTCTTCTGAATCCAGCTTGCATTTCTGGAAGTTCTCTGTCAATATGCTGCTGCAACCGCTTTTGAATTATCTTCATCAAGATTTTACTTGCATGTGATATTAGTGATATTGTTTGATAATTTCCACATTCTGTGGGATCACCTTTTTTTTGGAAAGGGTACAAATATAGATCTCTTCCAGTCAGTTGGCCAGGTAGCTGTCCTCCAAATTTCTTCACACAGACGAGTGAGGGCCTCTAATGTAGCAACCATTTGTTGAAACATCTCAATGGGTATTCTGTCAATTCCTGGAGCATTGTTCTTTGCCAATTCCTTCAGTGCAGCTTCGACTTCTTCCTTCAGTGCCACTGGTTCTTGATCATATGCCACCTCCTGAAATGGATGAACATCAACCAATTCTTTTTGGTACAGTGACTGTCTATTCCTTCCATCTTCTTTTGATGTTTACTGCACCATTCAATATTTTGCCATAAAATTCTTCAATATTGCAACTTGAGGCTTGAATTTTTTCTTCAGTTCTTTCAGTGTGAGAAATGCCATATTTTTCCCTTTTTGCTTTCTAACTCCAGGTCATTGCACATTTCAGTATAATAACTGACTTTGTATTCTTGAGCTGCTCTTTGAAATCTTCTGTTCAGCTCTTTTATCTGGTCATTTCTTCTATTTGCTTTAGCTATTCTCCATTCAAGGGCCAGTTTCAGAGTTTTTTCTGACATCCATCTTGGTCTTCTTTTTTTGTCTTTTTAGTGACCTTTGGCTTTCTTCATGGTTGATGTTCTTGATGTCATCCCACAGTTCATTGGGTTTTCAGTCACTGGTGTTCAATGCACCAAATCTATTCTTTAGATGGTCTTTAAATTCAGGAGGGATATAATCAAGGTCATATTTTGGCTCTCATGGACTTGTTTTAATTGTCTCAGCTTCAACTTGAACTTGCATATGAGCAGTTCATGGTCTGTTCCACAGTCAGCTCCTGACCTTATTTTGGCTAAAGATATTGAGCTTCTCCATCACCTCTTTCCACAGATGTAGTTGATCTGATTCCTGTGTACTCCATGTGGTGAAGTACACGTGTATAGCCACCCTTTATGTTGTTGAAAAAAGGTACCTGCAATGAATAAGTTATTGGTCTTGCAAAATTCTACCATGTAATCTCCAGTGCCATTTCTATCACCAAGCCCATATTTTCCAATTACTGGTGATTCTTCTTTGTTTCCAACTTCTGCATTCCAATCACCAGTAATAATCAGCACATCTTGATTGCATGTTTGGTTAATTTCAGACTGCAGAAGTTGCTAAAAATATTCAATTTCATAGTCTTTGTCTTTGGTGGTAAATTTGAATAACAGTAGTATTAACTAGTCTTCCTTGGAGGCATATGGGTATTATCTTATCACTGACAGCACTGTACTTCAGGATAGATCTTGAAACTTAGTGATGATGAATGCCACACCATTCCTCTTCATTTTGTCATTCTTGACAAAGTAGATCAGAAGGTTGTCTGATTAAAAATGGCCAAAGCAGTCCATTTTAGCTCACTAATGCCTAGAATATTGATCTTCATGCATTCCATTTCATTTTTGACAACTTCTAATTTTCCCAGATTTATATTTTGTACATTCCATGTTCTGATTATTAATGGATATTTGCAGCTGTTTCTTCCCATTTTGAGTCATGCCACATCAGCAAATGGAGGTCCCAAAAGCTTTACTCGAGTACATCTACATCATTAATGTCTACTTTACTGAGGAGGCAGCTCTTCTGTAGTCGTATTTTGAGTCCCTTCTGACCTAAGGGGCTCATATTCTTTTTTTTTTTTTTTTTAAATCCATTGGTTTTTTTTTTTTTTAGGATTTGGGTGAAGATTTACAGAGTAAATTCACTTTTCATACAGCAGTTCACATGTACTTTGTCTCATGTCATTGACCAAAATTTACAATGCAGCAGCTCCCCTCCTACTTCCTCCCCATAGTTACCTCCTCCCAGTGTCCATCCCTTCATACTCTTCTGCACCCTGAGCTATCTCCCTGTGCATAAGCAGAGGGGCTCATATTCTGACCCTATATCAGTCAATGCTTCAGGGATATTCATAAAGTTTCCCAGTACTATATCAGAGTGTTTCACTGCTATTTATAAGATTTTCACTGGCCAATTCTTTGAGAAGTGGATGGCCCTTTCCTTCTTCCGAGTTTGTCTTAGTCTGGAAGCTGTATTGAAACCTGTCCACCATGGGTGACCCTGATGGTATCTGAAATACCAGTGGCATAGCCTCAGCCTTACAACAATTTGCAAGCCATCACAGTACGACAACAGATGGCAGGTGAGTAGTCGCATAATCCTATTAGCATCAAACAAATCATTATTTTAGAAATTCTGATGTTTTCTCTGTACCTACACAGAAGTACAATAAGAAACAAGAACACTTTACTGTCTTATTTTACAAAAATATATTTTCTAAAGAATATTTTTCTAAATTTTAAAATTTTATCTAAGACTTATTATTTTAGAATTTGATAATATTTTGTTCAAAAAGAAAATTTGTTTATATTTTTTTATATTAGAGAATGGATGCTTAAAAAAGGAGGATTAAAATATTTGCTTTCTTATTCCACAGTTGCACCATCTATGTCTAAAGATGAAGGAAAAGGTGAAGCCAACATATCACAGAATTCTCTGACTCACAGAAAGGATACATCTACTCCAAACAAAGTGGGCTAAACTGCAAACAAAAAGTAAAATTATGAGAAAAGCTATTTTTCCTTTGGCTTTATGATGTCAATAATTAACTTTATTGTATCTTTTGACAGAATATTTTCAAATATCATTATGGTGCTAGTTAAGTTGTGGCATCAATTTGACACCAATCATTGGAGTCTAAACAAAAAGGAATTAAGTAATCCAAAAGTGGTCATGATAAGTTATTATCTCAGCCTTACAAATAAGAGAATTCATAGGCCTAGCTGGACTTCCTGTGTTGCTTGTATTTGTCTTATATCAGCACTAACTAAGCATAGAAGAAAGTCTTTCATGTGAAATCTTGTCAACAAGCACATATGGTACAGAAATACTTAAAGTACTGAATGACTATTTGAATCTTAAAGTTTTCTCCTGGTACCACATACTTTGCAAATTCCTGAAATGGTTATTAAAATAATCTTGCCTTTTCTAACTACGTATCTTTGTGTGGCTGAATTTTCTTCATATACTTCAAACAAAACAATATATCACAACAGACTGAACACAGAAGCAGTTATGAGACTGTTGCTCTCTTCTTTTAAGCCAGAAAATAATAAGGAGTTTTGTAAAAATATAAAACAATGCTAATCATTTCAAGCGATTTTGGGGGGAGAGAAAAAATAATTGTTTTTCATAAGAATATATTACTTGTGTTAACATGTAATGGGTTTATTATTATTTTTTAAATGAAGTAAGTATTTTTTAAATTTATCAGTTTTAATTTCAAATAAGGTAAAAGTATTGATAGATATGACCCATATTTTCAAAAAAAATCTCTTTGGGTCCTCGATAATTTTTCAGAGTGTAAAATGGTGTCGGGGAGTCGCTGGATGGTGCAAATAGTTAATACACTTGGCTGTTAACCGAAAGATTGTAGGTTCGAGTCCACCCAGAGGCACCTCAGGAGAAAGCCCTGACAATATACTTCTGAAAAGTGAGCCACTGAAGACTATGGAGTGCAGTACTGCTGACACACATGGGCTCGCCGTGAGTTGGAATCAACTAGAGGGCAACTGGTTAAAGGGGGTCACTGTGAGTCAGAATTGACTCAATGACAGTGATTTTGGGTTTTGGATGAGACCAAAATGCTTGAAATGTCATAGCACTCCCCACTTATGAAGCATTCCAAGAAAAGGAAAAATGAAGTTGGATGAAGATAAAAGACATCACTTACAGTAAAAAGGCCTCATTCACAGCTTCAAAGAACTCAGGGCAGAGGATTTCCTGAGGTTCATCTCCTTGGTAGGTGAGCAGAGCCTCCACCAAGGGTTCAAGTTCTGGAAGAGTGACCAGGGGGATGCAAACCTGTGACAGGGATGTAACTTGTTCCATCCTATGGAAGACATAAAATAAGAAATAATGACCCAAAGCTTACAGCCACATGTAAAGATAAAATCTTCATGCCTTAAAGGTCCATGATGGGCCACCTGATTTGCCCCTCACATAAAGACAGCTGCCCTAACAACATGTGTGAATTCTCCTCTTCATCAATTCTTTAGGAAGGAATCCTTTAGCCTCTGGTTCCCGTTTAGCATCATTTTTTGTCAGGACTTTGTTTAGCATAACTAGCTCCAGGCACCTGCTACTTACCATGCCAAAGCAGAACTCTTGTATTCTTTCCCCCAATGTTGTCCACATCGCACCCTTCTATCCCCAACAACAAAAAAAATCTCATCTGCTCAGGCCAAAACTCTTGACTCTTGACTTTCATTCTTGATTCCTTCCTTTCTCTTATCGGATTCATCAGTAAATACCATCCACCACTACCACTGTCTCTACTTCAGGCCATCATCACCTCCAGTCTGGTTACTGAAGTAGCATTGTCCCCCTGCTTCTGTCCTCACCTCATTGTTTATTATCAGAACAGTTTCAGCAGTCGTTTGAAAATTCAGCTCAAATCACTAGTTTGCTTAAAGATTTCTAATGGTTTCTCATCTCAATAAGCAAAGTCCGTATGGTAGTAGTTGCCAAGGCCTTGCCTGATGAAACCCCTCTCTGTTTCTTTGCCTTACCTGCTTCTACTCTCTACCTTGCTCACTCTGCTCCAGTCTTACTGGCCTCCAACTACTCTAAATAAGGTCCTGCTATTGATTTGCCTGGAACCAGGGCTAGTTCCCTCATTTCTTCAGGAATAAACTCAAATGTTGCTTTATAAGTGAGCTCTTCCCCAACTGTCCTACAGAAATGCACTGCCCAATAAGGTAGCATTGTGGCTATTTAAATTTATGTGAATTAAAATAAAATGAAATTAAAAATTTAATTCCTCAGTTGTACTAGCCATATTCCAAGTGCTCACCAGCAACATGAGGGTAGTGGCTGTAGTACTGGACAGTGTAAATTTATAGGACACATCCATTTTTGCAGAAAGTTCCAGTGGGCAGTGTGACTTAAAATAGCATGTATCCTTCCATCATCCCTGTACTTCCTATCTGTCTTACACTTGTTTTACTTTTCTTCTTTGCACTTACCATCACCTGACACATAATAGATTTCCTTGTTCATGGCTTCTTTTCTCCTAGTAGCATATAAGCTCTGTTTCATTCATTGCTCTAATCCTAACTCCTAGGGACAACTCCTTACACATACTACATGTTCAAGAAATATACCTACTCTTCTCTTTGCAACACAGTTAAGTTCCAAAGTCCAGGTCATTATTTGAAAATCAGTGTTAAAGCAAAAATGGAGGATGACCACATAAGATCATAAAATGGATGATGATTATATTATCAAATACCTGCCAAATTTACATCACTACATAAATGCCAAAACACATCATTACACAACTACCAAATCATATCACTGCATAACTGCCAAATTATATCATTCATTGCATAACTGCTAGATTACATCATTACATAACCGCCAAACCACTGAGAATCATGGCCCAGCCAAGTTAACACAAAAGTTTGACCATCACAAGTAGTGTTACTCACACCTCACACCTTGGCTTTTGTTCTGCCAGACATACAGCATTAATGTGCAAAATAGTTGGAGAGTAGACTTTTACTATTGTAAATATGAAATGTTGGATAATGAGATAGTCGGTATGTGAGGAGTAGGTTAGTTGTTAAACACATGAATGAGCTAGAGATTAATAAAATTAAAGTTTGGGACACATGCTATTAATCTTTTTCTAAGAATTTTCATATATACTCATAAATATAGGAATTCAGTCTTGTGATTTGTGAAACACAAACAGTGCCACAATATCAAACATATAGAGCTGTTCTTTGTCTTGTTTGTTTTTGTTTTTCACATGCTATTACTCAAAAATATTTATGTTCTGCAGTTTAACAATGTCCCTACTAACAGGCATTTGAGTTGTTTCTAAATTTTCATCATTACAAACACAGCAGTAATTTGCCTGGATAATTCATGTAACTAGAGTCATATAACACTTTGTTTTGTCTAAGTTATTTCACCCAGCTTAATGTTTTCAAGATTTAGCCATGTGGTAGCATGTATCAGAATGCTATTTCCCTTTGTGGCTGAACAATATTTGATGACATGGACATACCACCTTTTATTGACTCATTCATCTGTTGATGGGCATTTGTGTTGTTTCCACCTTTTGGCTATTGTGAATACTGGTGTACAAGTATCTGTTTGAGTTCTCCCTTTAAATTCTTTCAGATATATATCTAAGAGTAGAATTGCTGTGCCATTAAGTAAAGGTGGAAGAGGCCAAAGAACATCTATAGTAGAAGAAAAAGAAATGTATCCTACCATTTTAAAGCAGGCTGTTTCCTTCTAAATAACATTTTATTGTGTTTTCAGTGAAAATTTACACAGAAAATTTGATTCCCATTTAACAATTACTACACAAATTATTCACTGGAGAAGGCGTTTTACTAATCCACTGTTTGCTTAGACACTGTAACTCTCTGGTTTCTAGAGTTTGGAGACTACTGTTGAACTATTTTTGCTGTGGAGGCGGGGGATGGGAGAATGTAGCTACTTACACCATCATCTTTCCTCTTCCCGGACAGGTTACTCTTTAGTTGCACTGAAGTTACTAATTTGGGATCTTCATTCCTGGGGATTTGTTTCACTTCTCTCACGGTTTGGATGCTCTGCAGCCCATATTTAACTCTTTTCTGTTACATTCTCTTTTTTCATAAAAGGTAGATGAGAGGTAAATATTTGAGACTTGTGTGTCTGAAAATATATTTTACTCTCACACCTGATTGATACTTCCGCTAGATATAGGGTTCTGGTAATTTTCCTACAAAATTGTGAAAGAGTGGTTCTACTGCTTTTTAGCTTCCAGTGTTGTTCTTGAGATCCCAGGCTATTATGATTCTTGATCCTTTTTATATAAGATCTCACTCCCTGGAAGATTATAAAGGAGCTCTGATGACATAGTGCCTAAGGCATTTGACTGCTAACCAGAAGGCTGGCGGTTCAAACCCACCAGCTACTCCTCAAAAGGAAGATTCGTCAATCTACTTCCATAGTGAGAGGACCTTGGAAACCCAAGGAGGGGTCCCTATGAGTCAGGTTGGACTCGAGGGCAATGACTTTGGTTTTTGGTTGGAAAATTATAAGGCATTATCTTCAAAACATCACAACAACATGTTTTAGTGTGGATTTATTTTCACTGTCTTGGGCACTCAGTGGACCCAAGGCATTAGGAAAACCCTCCTGAATTACTTCAGTGATGATTTTCTACCCTTTCTTTTCTCTGTTCTATCTTTCTGGGAACTTTTTTTTTTTTTTTTAACTTTTTGGATACTGGACTTCTGGAAAATTCTCTTATTGTCCCATCTTTTCTTTCTTAATTTTCATCCCTTGGTATAATCGCTCTAGATTTTGGGGAGTTTTCAACTTTATCTCTTAGTCCTTCTGTTATGTGTTTCACTTTCACTCTCATTATTTCCAAGAGCAGTAATATTAATGAAGACATTAATATTATTTGATTTTCTTTTGTTTGACTCTCATATTTTTTCTTTATTTTTCCAATGGATATTATGTTAACACCACTGTTGCTCTGTTTTCCTTCCTGAGCTTTTGCTTTAGAACTTCTGAATGGAGCTTGCAGATCTCATAACTTCTCTACTTTCCATTCTTTGTCTCTTACACTATAACTAGAGGAGAACTCCTTTGCTCAGTCTTCAAGGTCATTATTTGCTATTCTGCTGTATCTATTCTCCTATTCAGTCTGTTTACTGAATTTTCTTTTTTCTCATATAAATATATTAAAAAACTATTATTTCAAGTATTTAATATTCTCCTATTCTTCTGAAAAGAATTTTAAAAAATCCTCATTAGTTCAAGGTAATGCATTTTCTTGGTGTATTTGCTTCTTCTGTTTATTGCATTTGGTGCATTTATTTTTTCTCATGGTGTTGCTTTTCCTTGAATATTTGGTAACTCTCATTTGCTTTTCCTGGAACTTGGGGTTCCTTATTAGCCTTCCTGCAAATGCTCTGTTTACTGTAACCTGCCACTAGAAATTGAAGGGAGGGGCAGGATATCGTGCTAGTTGGAGTTGCCAATAAATTGCATTCTGGGCATTAAAGTATCTCTAAATAACCTGGGGGAGCTCTGGTAGCATAGTGCCTAAGGCACTTGACTGCTAACCAGAAGGCTGGCGGTTCAAACCCACCAGCCACTCCTCGGAAGGCAGATGGGGCAATCTACTTCCGTAGTGATACTGCCTCGGAAACCCAAGGAGGGGTCTCTATGAGTCGGGGCCAACTCGACGGCACATAACAAAAACAACAACAAATATCCTGGGAACTGAAAGTCATTCGGTGCTTGCTTCTCCTCCCAAATATACTCATCAGTCATGGTGTAGGCAGGACATCTCTATTGTCTCTTGCTTAGGGACAGTGGGAAATGAGGTAGAGTATATGGGGGCCAAGTCAGCTGGCTGTTATTAATGAAGTGACCTAACTAGTCATCTTGTTGGCTGTGCAGTTCCCTTCTGCTCCTACCCTCAAAACATCTCTTAACTTTTACAGTAGTTCTCTCTTGCAAGCTTTTGGGAATGTGGTAGTTTCCTTTAAACAGATGCCACCTACCTAATATTTCAAGCCTTTCTCATAATTTGTGGGTCATCAAAAGCACCCCTTGTTTTATAGTATTACATATTTAATGGTAAAATGTTCCTTGTTACTCCTAGGACTTGGAGGATAAAGTAAAAGCTAAGGCATTCATATGCTTAATTCATTACCTGATTCAGTCTCTTTGTATTACATCATTCTCTCTTCTGTAATTGGAGTTGCCATTACTCATAGTTTTTGCATTCAAGATCAGTCCAAGTTCGTTAAATGGCAGCTATTCAAGGTATGGTCTACAGTACCAGCACCATCAGCATCCCTAGGGGTGGGGGCCAAGGAATTTGTTTTTTAACAGGCTTCTCATGTCATTCTTATACACACTAAAGTTTGAGAAATGCTGCTATATAACATTAGCAGCAGTTCCCAGAACTTGATACAAATCTCTAGTAACAATCTGAATTTTTAGGTGACATGACAGAATTGTATTTAAGGTTTATACTTTCGTTGATGAGTTCCTACAAACTGTTATTACTGTATTATTTTCTTGATATTCAATAATTAAATTCTCATAGATTTTTTTTTGTCAAACTACATATAGTGATTTGTTCCTGTTTGTGAAAAGTTTGTCTTTTTCCTCAGATATTCAGATTTACTAAAATTCACTTCTTATTCTTTACCACTTTCTTAAATGACTAAGGTCCTTCAACACTTACCTTCCATAGTGCTCTATCATCTTTCTCTAACTCCCAACAAGGTGGGTTTAAGCTCTAAAATTTATTTATTTTTGAGTGCACTATCATCTAAGTTGTTAATGAAAATATACATTTAACTTGAGTTGTAAATACCTCGACTATTTGGAATATGTGCTTTTACTGGGTGGGATAAGAGAGGGGAAAAAGTTGCTGTGTGTGTCAGCAGGCATGTGTGCATGTGATGGAATATGCTTTTTTGTACATATGGTTTGCATAGGATCTAGACAAATATTTGCATAAAGTAAAGAGCTCTATGAATGTTGTTGTCGTTGTCAGGTGCCATCGAGTCGGCTCCAACTCATAGTGACCCTGTGTACAACAGAATGAAACACTGCCCGGTCTTGCGCCAGCTTCACAATACCTGCTATACCTGAGCCCATCGTTGCAGCCACTGTGTCAGTCCATCTCGTTGAGGGCCTTCCCCTTTTTTGTTAACTCTCCACTCTACCAAGCATGATATTCTTCTCCAGGGAATGGTCCCCAGAGACCAAAGTAGGACGGACAAAGTATTATTTTCTTGATATTCAATAATTAAATCAATTATTCTCGCTTCCAAGGAGCACTAGGGCTGTACTTTCTCCAGGACAGATTGTTAGTTCTTTTGGCAGTCCATGGCACTTTCAGTATTCTTCGCCAACACCACAACTCAAAAGCATCAACTCTTCTTCGGTCTTCCCTATTCATTGTCCAGCTCTCACATGCATATGAGGCAACTGAAAATACAATGGCTTAGGTTAGGTGCACCTTAGTCTTCAAGGAGATATCTTTGCTCTTCAGAACTTTAAGGAGGTCTTTTGTAGCAGATTTGCTGAGAGCAATACATCATCTGATGTCTTGACTACTGCTTCTATTGGTGTTGATTATAGAATCAAGTAATGTGAGGTCTTTGACAACTTCAGTCTTTTATCCATTTATCATGATGCTGCTTATTGGTCCAGTTGTTAGAATTTTTGTTTTTATATTGACGTGTAATCCATACTGCAGACTGTAGTCTTTAATCTTCATCAGTAACTGCTTTAAGTCATCCTCATTTTCAGCAAGCAAAGTTGTGTCATCTGCATATAGCAGGTTGTTAATGGTTCTTCCTGCAACCCTGATGCCATGTTCTTCTTCATATAGTCCAGCTTCTCAGATTATTTGTTCAGCATACAGATTGAATAAGTATGGTGAAAGGATACAAATCTGACACACTCCCTTCTTGATTTTAATCCATGCAGCATCCCCTTGTTCTGTTCGAACGCCAGCCTCCTGGTCTATGTAGTTTCCTCATGAATACTATTAAGTGTTCTGGAATTTCCATTCTTCTCAATGTTTTCCATAATTTGTTACTACAAATGTTAGTGAAATTGAAAATATACCTGAGAATTGTATGAGCTTATAATTCATGCAGGAGTCTGAGATAAAGGGGCAGGTAGGCAGTGATCTTGCCTCCCAGCCTTGACTCATTTATCCTCTGCCCTAAAAAACCTGTAAGTATAATTGTCCCTTCAGTGAATGAGGTCAATCAAAGTCTATCTCTAGTGACTAGATGGGTAGGAAAGACAATTTTGGCACTAAGTATGTTTATCAAACACGTTAGTCTTTTGCTCAAGAATTTTGTTCAAGATAATTGTCCAGAAATATTCTAGTCACATCTCAACTTAGGTAGCTCTTGGTTCTACCAACATGCAGACAGACCAACTGGCAATCTTCTGAAGGGCTTCAAAGTGTTTATGGCCTTCATGGCCCCGTCCTTTGGTTTGAAGCAGAACATTGTTAGCCAGAGCCTATAGATTCAACTTTCACCAGAGTTATGCAACACGTTCCAGACTGTATCACACTGAGCATTAGGTCTTGATTGACTGCAGAACAGCAATTCCAAGTGATTTCTGCACAAGAATTTAGCTGCAGAGGGCTCGATGGTAACCATACACCACTGGAAACATCCTTCCCATGTCATTGCACTGAAGCTTCCAAACCATCTGCAGTAAACTACTGCACTACAGGTCAATTGACAATGCTCAGAAAGCCCAGAATGTCACTCCTTCTAGCTGGTTTGTTGCAAAGAACAAGATAGAATTTAAACATTCTGTCATTTAATTGTTGATTTTACTTAGTGGCAAGTGAAACTCTATTTAAAATGCTATGACAAAACCATTTATCAAGCCTCTAAAAATAATGCAGAAGGAAACTAAACAGATTTTCCTGTATTTTGTTCTGCTGACAATTTATGCATCTGAAGTTATAAGATTAATTTCTATATTTTCTATGAGGACTTTTGAAATAAACATTAAATATTCACATAAGGAAAAATGGAAAAAAAAAAAAGTAAATGTATAGATGCCTTCTAGAAAAAAAAATCCACAAGAAAAGCAGCATATATATTTACACAGTGCTTAAATTTGGGGTTTTTTTTTTGGCTGCTTGAATATATAGAGTCATACTAGTGGGAGGAAAGTACTGGTAAAACTGAGGCTTATAAATGGATGGCAATATCTTGGGTTCAAGTGTGTAACGGGGAAGATGCTTGCCCACTATGCAGTATTCTGATTCAATCCTTTTGATTTTGTAAATCTTAAAAATTTGCAGATAACTTTAGCTATGCTAGAGGGGAAAGTTATATAGTATTATTATGACACATAATTGAACCGCTATTATAATTTGCAACAGCAATAACTCTAATGGCTCTAGTACGTTGGCCAGTGCTAATGTTGTCAGGATGCTGTTTCACTGCCTGATTTCAAAAATCACTTTCCACTCAAGAAAACACACTTGGTTGAATTTATAATTCACTGGAGAACTGTGGAGTCTCACATAAGCTTTTAGAGATCCAGGTTCCTTTATGAATGGCAAACAGAACTTCCTGGTTTTAAGTTCTGAAGGAGGACTTTAAAAGTTCTTAAAGAAACTCAAAAAGCACACTTGTCATCAAGTAGCTTTTTAAATTCAATCTTATGTTAAGTATACCTGAACCCAGTCCAAGAGACTGAATTTTCCTAAAAATTACATATTAGCTCAAAAATTCAGAAAAATATCTAGAAAAGAGTTACCTCGTTAAATTCAAGAATGCTTTTTTCTTTTTTTTTTTAAGAGTCTATGGTAAAGATCACGGATTAGAGCCAATTAGGAATGTGTCAGATGTACCAGTGTCCAGGGATGGGACATTCTGCCAGCACAAGCCTTTATATTTTTAGCAAATGCTGTTAAGAGTTTTACTAATTATATCATAGATTTGCTTTGACCAAGAATGTCCTAAACGTCTCACCAAATTAATGGCCATTTTGTCCTTGCTGTTATTGCCAGCTGGAGTGCTCATCATGGACCTCTTACACTGGACTCTGTGCTGTGCAAGGAAATTTGTCCATATTGTTTTTGAAAACAAACATCCTTAATGAAGAAGCCGTCATGAATTTGGGGATTAATTTGACCTCCCCCCACATCTAGCACAAATGGATGCTTTACAGCTCTAAGTGTATCAACCAACATCCCCAAGCATAGACGCCTAACTGTGGTCAGAAGACATTAGAGGCCTTCTGAGCTGCTGTCTTCTCCTGTCCAAGGATGATGAAACACACAGTCTGAAAAGAGAACGGTAAGATCAAATAAGGAGAAGAGTGCAAAAATACATCAATTGAGGGAAAAAACACTCCAGAAAGGAAGAGGCATTAAGCAATCTAAAGCTGATTAAAAAATGATTAATTGTTTATGAATTACTCCTGCTATTTTGAAAACACGAACACAAGGCAGGACATAACTCCTTTATTATATGGCTTTTTCATTATAGTGTTTTACTAGGTAATATTATTTTAGTTCCTAAAGCTTAATCACACAATATGTATGACACATAGAAAAGTACAGAGAAGATTTTAACATCAACTATGTACTCACTGCCCAGAGTTTACAAATGTTAACATTCTATTAACATTTATTTCAATTACAATTGAATACCCTCCTCCCATCACATTTCCTCCTGCCCTCCCCAGCAAGAAGCATTCCCTTGAAGTTAGTGTAGATCCTTCTTGTCTTGTTTTAATACCTTTACCTTTATATGTATGTACATTTTTGAGTATTTAAAAAATTTATGTATGTACACTCCAACACCTCAATAACAAAAAGACAAACAATCCAATTAAAAAATGGGCAGAAGACATGAATAGACACTTCACCAAGGAGGATATTCAAGCAGCCAACAAACATATGAAGAAATGCTCACGATCATTAGCTATTAGAGAGATGCAAATCAAAACAACAATGAGATACCATCTTGCTCCAGCACTAGTAGCAAAGTTCAACAAGACAGAAAATAACAAATGCTGGTGAGGTTGTGGAGAGATTGGGACTCTCATACACTGCTGGTGGGACTGTAAAATGGTACAACCATTGTGGAAAGCAGTATGGCGATTCCTTCAAAAGTTGGAAATACAAATACCATTTGACCCAGCCATCCCACTACTAGGTATATACCCTAAAGAAGTGAGAGCCATAACAAGAACAGATATATGCACGCCGATGTTCATCGCAGCACTATTTACAATAGCCAAAACTTGGAAACAACCTAGATGTCCAACAACTGAGGAATGGATAACCAAACTTTGGTACATTCACACAATGGAATACTATGCAACGCTAAAGAATAATGTAGAATCTGGAAAACAATGCATAACGTGGATGAACTTGGAGGACATTATGCTGAGCGAAATAAGTCAGTCACAAAAGGACAAATATTGTATTAGTCCATTATTGTAAAAGTTAAGGAAAGGTTTATATATTGGAGGACATTTTCTTTGTTGGTTACCAAGGGTGGGAGGGGAGGGGAGGGAATGCTGTTAGATAGATAGAGATAAATATTGATTTGGGTGAAGAGAAGGGCAATGTACCAAATGTGAGTGACCAATATGGCAGCATTGAGGATGAGAAAGACATAGAGAGTTCCATGGGCAGTACAGACAACAAATATGAACCCCTTTGCATATACAGTACTGAGTTGTCAGTGAAAGCAAACATGGGTATAGGGACGGATAGATGGGTGAACAAGCTAAACAATTAGGTATGTCTAAATGGAGAGTGTATCCAAGATCATATATAGGGTTGGCAGACAATGGGCCTATAAGTTCATGTGAATGATCAGAATTCCCAGGTGTATAGTAGAGCTGACAAGGGGCAAGGTTATGGTCATTACTTGGTCACAGCCAGCTACCCAGAGGGACCGAGTAGTTGATCCTGCGGGCTTGGGACCATAGTCGCAGGGGACATCAAGCTCAATTGGCATAACATACTATACAAAACATTGTTCCACCTACTACTTTGGCGAGTAGCGACTGGGACCTTAAAAGCTAGGAAGCTGCCATCTAGATGCAACCACGGGTCTCTCCTCGTCAAGAAGAAAGAAGAAAACCAAAATTAATGGAAACAATCAGTCCTAGCGACTGGTACACCATCTGATCTGCAGCCTATACAACTATGAGACCAGAAGAACTAGATGGTGCCCAGCTACCACTGCCATCCACTTGGAAGGGATGTAGGATATCCTGCATAAAGAGGGAGAACATTGTGGTACAAAACTCAAAATCATTTGGAGGCAAAAAAAAAAGAAGGTGGTGACCAGGTTTGCTGGTCCAATAGAGCCTGGTGTAACCACTGAGACTATGGCCCCTAGCTGCCCTTCAGGTCTGGAACTGAACCCACAACTGTGGTTTCCAGCCAAACAAAGTACAGGCATGTGAGTTAAACATTTACCTCAAGTAGACACACGCCCTGGAGAGAACAATCATGGGAGAAGGAAGGGCTGCTTATGTACAGGGAGATAGCTCAGGGTGCAGAAGAGTATGAAGGGATGGACACTGGGAGGAGGTAACTATGGGGAGGAAGTGGGAGGGGAGCTGCTGCATTGTAAATTTTGGTCAATGACATGAGACAAAGTATATGTGTACTGCTGTATGAAAAGTGAATTTACTCTGTAAATCTTCACCCAAATCCTAATAAAAAAAAAAAAAAATTATGTATGTAATGACATTATATCTTTTGGCAACTTGCTTCATTCATTATTATATTTTTAAAATTTATCTGGATAATGCAGATTTAGTGCATTTTAATTGCCATGTAATATTCCATTGTGTAAATAAAGCACCATTTACTTATGTATTCATTTCTATTCAAATATAAACCAAACTTGAGCCTACCTTTTACAAACAGCTCTATTCAAGTCTCTCTAACCTGTAAGACCCAAACCATGGTGCTTTCAATTGTCTCATATGAATGTGAGAGCTGGACAATGAATAGGGAAGACCGAAGAACAGTTGATGCTTTTGAGTTGTGGTGCTAGCAAAGAATAATGAAAGAACAAAAAGAACAGAAGAACAAAGAAATCTGTCCTGGAAGAAGTGCAGCCAGAACGCTCCTTGGAAGCAAGAATGGCCAGACGTCGTCTCACCTACTTTGGTCATGTTGTCAGAAGGGAGCATTCTTTGGAGAAGGATATCATGCTTGGTAAAGAGGAGGGTCAGTGAAAGAGGGGAAGGCTCTCAATGAGATGGATTGATATAGTGCCTACAATGATGGGCTCAGGTATATCAAGAATTGTGAGGCTGGCACAGGACCAGGCAATATTTCATTTTGCTATCTATACATAGGGTCGCTATGAGTCAGAGCCAACTTGACAGCACCTACCAACACAATCACCTATAAAAACTGTGGGTTCCTACCAAATTGCTCTGCAAAATGTTTATGTCTATTTATGTTCCCATCTGCCACATTCTGGAATTCTTTTCCCTAAAACTCTGACGTTGTAATTTTCATTTTCCTGAAAACAAATGAGTTTTAGAATCTTTTCCACTATTCATTCAGTTTTCCTCTTTTGTGAATGACGTGCTTATATTCATTGCCCATGTCCATATTAGTGGTTGCCTCTTTATTACTGATTTCCAGGAGTCCTTTCTATATTTCAGGCACCAATCCTTTACCAGTTGTATAGGTTACAAATATCTTCCAAGTCTGTAGCTGGTCTTTTCACTTCTATTTTCTTACAACATTTTAAATTGCGTTTTGTTTATTCTCAGTTGATTTTTTAAAAAAATTTATTGTGATTCAGATGAAATTTACAGAGCAAACTGGTTTCCCATTCAACAATTCATACACGCTTTGTCCTGTGACATTGACTGCAACCCCACAATGTAACAGCACTCTTCTCTCTTCCTCCCAGTGTTGACCATTTCCATTTGTCCTTCTTTCCTATCCCTTCCTGCCTTATGAGCTTTATCCTTTGTCCATGGGCAAATGCCACCTGTTTGATCTCTTACAGTCGATTGTTTTAAGGGATGTGTATCTCCCAGGTGTTATTATTTACCTTACAGGCTTGCCTATCATTTGGTTGAAAGTTGAACCACAAAAGTGAGTTCAGTTCCAGGATTGATGTGTGACTAAGGGCCATAGTCTCAGGGGTTCCACCAGTCTCTATCAGAACAGTAAGCCTGATCTTTTTTTATTATTTTGACTTTTGTTCCACATTTCCCCCCCCCCCACTCTATCCAGGGCCTCCTACTGTGATCCTTTTTCAGAGCAGTCATCAGTGGTAGCTGGGTACATCTAGTACTTCTGGTCTCAGGGTTGTGGAGGCTGAGGTTCATGTGGTCCATTAGTCCTTTGGACTAATTGTTTGCATGCATCTTTGATTTTCTTCATTTTCTTTCCTTCGAGAGGGGACAGACCAATAGGTACATGTTATGTGAGTGCTTACAAGCTTTAAAGACCCCAGTCACTACCACCATAGTAGGATGTAGAACACTGTCTTTGTGGACTATGTTATGCCAGTGACCTTGATGTCTCCCAGGATTATAGTCCTGAATCTCTAGGCTCAGTGACTCATTCCCTCAAGGTGTTTGGTTATAGCTAAAAAGTTTTCATAACTTTGCCCCTATATGCTTTACTATACTTATGGATATATTTGCAGCACCTATAAATAAATAGGGATTGTTTCTTTTTAAATCATCAAACCCTATGATACATTTTGGGTGTTTGGTGTAGGGCATATACAAACATTACATACTGTTGATTTTTATTTAAATATTGCCAAAGAGGCAGGGAGGCCACATCTTCTGTCCTCCTCTAATCTCACAAGAGGAAGACAGAATTACCATCAGTAGCCCAAGGCCTAGACCTGTGAGGCCAGACATGCTACCTCCTTCCAGCTCCTTTCACCAACTCTGACATCAACCGTTCCTCACGTAGCACCTACCACCTCTCTGCTGAGTTTGACAATTCATGCAGTGGCCACATAGAACTCACAGATTATGGGGTTTACAAGGGAAGCACCAGGCTACCATTCAAGTTCAGGAACAATGCTCAGTCTCTCTCAGCCCACCGTGTCTCAGCCAACTGCCTCTCTGTTTCTCTCCCAGCAGTGCGTGTCTCTCTCTCAGCAATGCATGTCTCTCAGTGTCTCTCTCTCAGCAGCACATGTCTCTCAGGAGCATGTTTCTCTCAGCAGCATGTCTTTCTCAGCCAGCAGTCAGAGAGACTTCTTCTGCCTCTAGAAGGGCTCCTTTTGAGCCTGGCAGAGTGACCACTAACCAATACCATCATCAGAATTCTATACACCTGAGAGAGAGAGAACTTCTCAGAAAATTGCTTCTTGCTGGTTCAACAGAAATACCCCAGGTGGATAACTTTAGCAATCAGGAGCTAATCAGTTGCTCACAGCAAATTCCACCACGGAGTTTACAAAGACTTATGGCTAGAAAAGCCACACTATGTAATTTACTATACCACAAATATCCTATAATAAATTATGCAATTCAAAAGATCCATTCATCCCACTGTTAAAGTCTCTGCCTGACGGATAAAATAAATGTGTCTAAATACTTCCTATGCCATCTAGGGATTATTTATTATAGACTGTAAACGTTTTTTCCTTTAATTTTTTTGTGATTTGGGTGAAAGTTTACAGAGCAAATTCACTTTTCATATAGCAATTCACATACGCTTTGTCTCATGACATTGATTGCAATTTCCCACAATGCAATAGCTTCCCTCTCACTTCCTCCCTATAGTTATCTCTTCCCTGTGTCCTTCCCTCCCATGCACTCCTGCCCCCCAAGCTGTCTCCCTGTGCATACACAGCCCTTCTATTCTCCCATGATTGATCTCTCCAAGAGTGTATCTACCTAATGTAAATGTTCAGCTCATATGCC
>NW_006921592.1:25851682-25879968 GCF_000298275.1 Orycteropus afer afer
GCATACACAGCCGTTCTATTCTCCCATGATTGATTTCTCCAAGGAGTGTTTCTACCTAATGTAAATGTTCAGCTCATATGCCTGTCTTTTGTTTGGCTGGAAGCCACAGGAGTGGGTTCAATTCCAGACCTGAAGGGTAGGTAGGGGCCAAAGTCTCAGGGGTTCCATCAGACTCTATCAGACCAGCAAACCTGGTCTCTCTCTCTTTTTTTTTTTTTCAACTGTTTTGAGTTTTAGTTCACATTGTTCTCCCTTTCTATCCAGGATCTCCTGCATAGCTCCCCCTCCAAGTGGCTGACAGTGGTAAGTGGGTACCATCTAATTCATCTGGTCTCACAGTCATATAGGCTGATGATATCATGGTATACAAGTCACTTGGACTAATTGTTTCCATGTGCCTTTGGTTTTCTTCATTCTTCTTTGTTCTGGAAGAGGAGAGACCCATCGTTGCATCTAGATGGCTGCTTGCAAACTTTGAAGATCTCAGTTGCTACTCACCAAAGTAGGATATAGAACAATGTTTTTGTGTAGTATGTTATGCCCATTGAGCTGGATGTCCCCTGAGACCATGGTCCTGAGCCCACAGGTCCAACTTCTTACTCTCTCTAGGTATCTGGCTGTGGCCAAGAAGTGACTACAACCTTGTCCTTTGTCAGCTCTAATATATACCTGGGAATTCTTATAGAACATACCAATACACTTGTAGAAACACTGTCTTCCAACCCTATACATGGTCATGGGAACACTCCCCCCTGCATAGACATACCTAATAGTTCAGCCTGCCCACCCATCTATCAACCCGTATATCAATGTTTGCCTTCACTGACAGGGCAAACATGTGCGAAAGGGTTCATCTTTGTTGTCTGTACCTCTCATGCATCTCTCTCTGTCTTTCTCTTCCTCAATGCCACTGTGTTGATCTCTCAGTAAAATCCTTTTTACTCAGAAAATTCATCTGCAGGAATTTATTCTACTGAAATATATACCTCTCCTAAAACAGATTAACAAGGATATTCACTGCATGGCCATACATAATTGAGAAAATGAGAAATGATTTCATTGTTGTCAGTAGGGAACTGGTTAAATGAATCAGAGTATAATCTATACAGTGTTTAAAAGTTAATTATTTATAAATTTTTAAGGTCTTTGGAAATTGAATATTTTAAACTTAAGACTAATGTTGTCAAAACATATTTCTTGACAGAGAGAGACTGTCATGATATAATGGTAAATAAATAATGTAGGTGATAAGCAGAAGGCTGTTGTTGTTGTTGTTATGTGCCGTGGAGTCGGACTCAACTCATAGCGACCCCTCCTTGGGTTCTGAGGCAGCATCACTACGGAAGTAGATTGCCCAACCTTCCTTCTGAAAGCAGAAGGTGGAGTCCCATTTTTTTCTTTAGATAAAGCATATATGCATAAAATAAAATATCAAAGAGTTAGATATCAAAATGTTAATCGTGTCTTCTACATGGTAACATATGAGCAGCTTATTTTAACTTTACTCCCTTTGATTACCTTCTGGTTTTTCTACAATAAACATGTCTTCTATAAGGAAAAAAAAATCATTTCACAAAAAAATAAGTCAGTGGGAACAGAGAATTACTTTATAGCACATTTTGCTATAATACATTATTCCATAACACAAAATATATTTTGCTTGACTCTATAGGACAAGTGTACAGTAAGCAGTAATAATAATAACTTATTATTATTGTTATTGTTAAAAGGGGTCCTGGTGGCACAGTGGTTATCTCTTCGGCCACCAACAGAAAGGTTGGCAGTTTGAACCCACTAGCTGCTCCATTGGAGAAAGATGAGGCAATCTGCTTCCATAAAGATTTATAGCCTTGGAAACCCTATGGGGCAGTTCTACTCTGTCCTATACAGTTGCTATGAGTTGGAATTGACTCGATGGAAATTTTGTTGTTGTTGTTAAAAGTATACAATAAGTAATAATGATAATAATTACTTATTTTATACTTTTTCCTGTAGAGACAAGCAATAAAAGTGTATTTTGTGTGATGGAATAAGGTACACTAGCAAAGAGTGTTAGGCACTGAGCAAAACACTTGGCAAATATTATTTGATATAATCCTATGGCATCCATACTCCTCCTTTCACAGCCCTAACCTTTCCACTTACTGTGATCACTTTTCGTGGTAAGCCCCACATCACATAAACAGTGCCTTGCACAAAGCAGAAACTCAATGAATGCTTGCTGCAGGGACTAAGGAAGGCAATCATTTCAAGAGTGGCAACAACTTGAGCAAAGGCAAGGCAGCAGGCGGCCTGTGACCCTGGCATTCTCAACCTTGCTTCTCTCTTCTGAGCATTCTATGCATCTGGAATCCCCATCCATGCCCCAAGATACTCATGAACAACATTTCTCTCTGCTCTTGCCTTGGGCATACACCTCACTCTTGTCTGCACATAGGTGAGTCCTCCCTAATCCATCTGCTTGGCACTCAGCACCTCCATTTATTATCTTACAAGTAGACTTCATTTTAAGGATTAGATGAAGAGAATTCCTAAAGGCTGAAGATGAAGACCATTTCTGATAGTGTTTAATTGGTTAGAGCTTTACAAAGGAAAAAAAAAAAAAATCACAAACTTCCTTGGTCCCCAGATTCTCCGAGTTAATGATTTGTTAAAAACAAAATGCTCACCCATTAGAACAATTCTGAATTCTTTCACAGAGTGAAGAAGAATTTTGTAATGTGATTAATTGCTTTTAAATTTGTCTGAAGCTATTTGATTTGTTTAGTCTGGATTTTGGAATATTATGTTTCTTAAAATAGGTCATAGGTACCCATCAAATATCTGTTGCTTTGTAAATATTCTAATTGTGTGCATTTCACACACACACACACACACACACACACCCTGTACACTGGGGATGGGCTGAGCAAGCAGCCACCAGCAGGCGTGGAGACACATGCATTTGTGAACGTTCTCTTCCTAGAAGGTGAGCAGTCCCAGAGTGAGGCTGGGCCCTTCTCCTTCTGTTCTACATCCTACTGCATCCATGTGGGGCTTTTCACTCAGTGGGTGCACAACAGCTGTTGTACAATTTACTGTGTAGCTTGAGAGTTGAGAGAACAGTGATTACAAAAAAAGATAAAAATTCACCAATTTGCCATCTCTTCCACTAAAATAATCTCTCCACATAGAACATAACCGTGACTACAAGCATGTACTTCCTAAGAATTATTAAAGTTTTCTTTCAAAACTTAACGGATGCATTTTGAAACTTGAGAAGAGGGATGTTTAGTTTAACACTTACCGCCTTTGAGTGTTAAATCCATTAAGAGGATTCTCTCCGAGTTCAGACACTAATGATGAAACCATCTGTAAAACAAAGTCAGTGGCAGGTTAACTCACACTGAAAACAGGATTACATCAGTCCTACTTTTCTTGGTGTGAGAGATATTTCTGTTGCGATTCCCTCCCCCAGTCCTCTCTGTGTGATGTATTTTGTCAGAATGAAATGAAAGCAGTGCCAAATCACAATTACTAGTAACTGGGATTTTGTGTTTAAAATCTACCATCTTGCATTCCTACTTAGGCAAATGACTAATAGGCAGATCATTAATTTCCTAGTCATTCAAATCACACCTACTAAAAAATAAAAACATTTTAGAGTCAGTTTCTTTCATCTTTCTTAAGTTAGTACTTTGTGTGTAAACACAGTTCTCATATATAAAGCGTTCGAAATATCAGAATGGTGAACAAAACATTAAAAATCTGTACCAATTTTTGGAAGAGTTATCCTAAATTAAAATCAAGATCCTAAATTAAAATGTCTTGAATTGGGCTAAAATTTAAGGAAGAAGAGAACACAGCTTTAACATTAAACCCAAAAAAACCAAACCCACCACCAACTCATACGTAGTCATCCTATAGGACAGAGTAGAACTGCTCCGTAGGGTTTCTGAGGCTGTAAATCTTTATGGAAGCAGACTGCTGTATCTTTCACCTACAGAGTGACTAGGTAGCTCAAACCCCAGCTTTTTTGGTTGGCAGCTAAGCACTTTAACCACTGAGATACCAGGGCTCCTAGTAGATTTAACATCAAGATGTAAATTTATAATATTATTTATCAGGTTGTTACTTATTGAAATTTTTGCTTTCCTTTAACATGAAATTCCAATCTGGTTATTTCAAATGTAAGAACTGTCTGATGCTACAAAGCTGAGCTTACACTGGTGAGAAGAAGCTCTTCTCCCAGAAATCCTTGAGTGAATAAAGGAGATGTGTTATAAGAAAGAAAGAGAGGTTGGTTGGTTGATTTAGTATAACCTCTCCTGGTTTCCTTCTTTTTTCTCATAATGTTCCATCTCACGTTACTTCCTTATATGGCCATAAACTAGCCCAAGGTAAGAAGAAATAAACACAGAGAAGTCAAACATCTTTCCTAGAGGAGTGAACTGTTTCCATTTACCCTTTGGGGTGATGGTATGTTCAGTAAAGAAAATTTCAGTGCTAAAACATTAGAAATACTCACATTTGTAAGCAAACCAGGGTAGTAATCTGTAGGTGCATACCCGAGACGTTGAGAAAAAAGGCTGACTTCTTTTATATTGAATCTAAATGCCGAAAGTATAAAAGATAACAGACTCTAAAAAACATAAACAGAGAAAAATTTAACTTGTTAGTAGTGAACGAAAGTGTTTATTATATAGTAAGTCCAATGCACAGCATCTGGGTCATTTGTAAATGGGGTGGGGTCATTAAAGCCAGGAATTTCCATTCTGTCCATGTACTCAGTTCACTGTGATTCAGGGTGTAAAGCAAAAATAAGTCCACACTAAAATTGTTACATTAAAACTAACTAAATCAACTTAAACAAATGTTAACAGTGAAACAAAAATATATAATGAATGAACAGCATAGCACTTCAATCTATCTATGACTGGGCTTTTTATTGTTTTAATACTCAGAAAAAGATTTTTTTTCAGACTAGATAGATGAGAATTTAATATAAGAAAGATAAAAAAGATGTTACAAATCACTAAGGAAAAGAAAAATTATACAATAAGTGGTGCTGAGGACTATTTGGAAAAATTTAGATCCTTATCTTGTATCATTCACCAAAATATACTCGAGTTTAATGTTAAGAAAAGAGATCAATGTACAAATGAAATAGGACCACTATGGAAAATGGTACAAGACTTCCTCAAAAAGCTAGAAATAGAAATACCATATGACCAGCAACCCCACTCTTAGGTATATATCCTAGAGAAAGAAGAGCCATGATGCAAATAGACATATGCACACCCATGTTCACTGCAGCATTAGTCACAACAGCAAAAAGACAGACACCACCAAAAGGTCCCTCAGCGGATGAATGGATAAACAAACTGTGGTACACGTACAATGGAACACTACCCACTGTTAAAGAATAATGACGAAGCTGTGAACCATCTTATAACATGGATGAACCTGGTGGGCATTCCCAACAAACCAAACCAAACTGTCATCGAGTAGATTCTGACTCCCAACCACTTTATAGGAGGACAGAATAGAACTGCCCTATAGGTTTTCCATGGCTAGAAATCCTTACTGAGGCAGACTGCCTCATCTTTCTCCCGTGCAGCAGCTGGTGGGTTTGAACAAGCAACCTTTTGGTCAGCAGTCAAATGTTTTAACGACTGTACAACCAGAGCTCCCTGGAAGGCACTACACTAAGTGAAATCAGTCAATCACAAAAGGACAAATATTGTATGAGACCATTACTGTAGAAGTCAAGAAAAAGTTTATACATAGAAAGAAACATTCTTTGATGGTTACCAGGGATGACAGGGTATGTGAGGGGAAACCACTAACTAGATAACACATGCTAACTTTGGTGAAAACCAAAACCAGACTCACTGCGATCGAGTCGATTTCAACTCATAGTGAGCCCTCCTTGGGATTCTGAGGTGGTATCACTAAGAAAATACATTGCCCAACCTTTCTTCCGAGGAATGGATGGTGGGGTTTGATTGCCATCCTTCTGGTTAGCAGTCAAATGCATTAGGCACTACGCCACCAGAGCTCCCAATTTTGGTGAAGGGAAAGGTAATATACAATATGGGGGAAGTCAGTATAAGACAACCAAGGCAAAAGAAGAACTAAAAGAACACAAGATTAAAAGTCAACAGCAGTAAATACAATATTGCAACAATGCTAGTAACAAACAATAATGCATGAGTGGATACACATGTAGTTATTTATGTAAGCTGATCATGGGTAGAAGGGCATATAGGAGTACACCCACTTGGATACAAAGAGTTGGCAGTGGATATTCCTACATGCATATTTGCACATGCTGCAAATATACCCATGCATATAATAGAGCACACAGAGGGCACAGTCATGAAAACCTCTTAGCCATACCAAACACTTCCCAGGACACATACTAGGTTTGAAGGCTAGGGATCATATTCTCAGGAGACATCTTGGTCAACTGGCATAACACAGTCCATAAAGACAATGTGCTGCATCCTAATTTGTTGAGGAGCAACTGGGATCTTGAAGGCTTATGAGTGGCCATCTATTGGTCAATACAACTGCAGAGCAAAGAAGAGTAAAGAAAACCAAAGACTCAAAGAAACAATTAGTCCAAAGGGCTAATGGACTACATGAACCACAGCCTCCACTAACCTGAGACCAGATGGACTACATGGTCCCTGGCTACCATCACTGACTGCTTGGACTGAGATCACAATCCACAAGTACTGGACAGAGTGGGAGAAAAGGGTAGAATGAAATTCAAATACATATAAAAGACCAGACTTTCTGGTCTGATAGATACTGGTGGAACCCCAAGACTATGCTCTTTAGACATCCTTCTAACTTAGACTGAAACCACACTCAGAGATCACTTTTCAGCCACATAAAAGGCAGGCCTATAGAGTGAACAATAACATCCAAGTCAACTATACATGACCAAAAGGGCAGTGTTTACCCAAAAGCAAAGTTAAGAAAGCAGGCAGGTGCAGGAAAACTGGATGAATGGAAATGGGAGGGACCCAAGGTGGAAATGGGGAGGGTGCCGACACCCTGTGGGAAACCAATGTCACAGAAGAGTCTGTGTATAAATTGCTGAATGGGAAACAAATCTGCTTTGTAAACTTTCACCTAAACTATAACAATATATATATATATTTAAAATGAAATGGAATAATAAGCAATAAAATTAATAATTTTTCAAGTGACTGAATGGGGAAAAACTTTGTAAACTGAAAATCAAGGGAGCAGATCATAAGGTAAAAGATTGAATGTTTTAAGTAAAAATAAAACAAAATTTTCCAAAAACAATAAAAGCACAAAGTAGGAAGTTTATTAACAACAAATAATACAGATCATATGTAATCAAATTAATGTACAAAATATCAGGTGACAAATAGGAAGAGCATAAAAAATTAATATGAACAGATAATTCATAACAAAGGAAATACAAATGCCTGAGAAACACATAGATAAATGTTCATCACCATTATCAAAAGGGAGCTCTGCTGGTGTAATGTCTAAAGCACTTGACTGCTAACCAGAAGGATGGCAATTCAAACCCACCAGCCACTCCTCAGAAGAAAGATTAGGCAACCTACTTCTGTAGAAATACCCCCAGAATCCAAGGAGGGGTTGTTATGAGTCAAATCAACTCGAACAGCAGTGAGTCTGGTTATTGATTATTTTCAGAAAGGGTAAACCAAAATACCAATATACCATTTTTCACCTATGGCATTAAACATGTTTTATGAATATGTAATGTTGCTTTGAGTTCTGTGAAACAAGTACCGTATGTGCCACTAGAGGCACAAAGGTCTACCTCTCAGAAGGAAGCCCTTCCATACAGCAGGGCAGCTGTAAACGGCACGAAGGCATCTGCCAAACAAACAAACAAAAACCAAACTTACTGCCATCAAGTTGTTTCCAACTCATAGTGACCCCCATTGGATTTCAGAGGCTGTAAATCTTTATGGAAGTAGATTGCCCCGTCTTCCTTCCAAGGAATGGCCAATAGGTTTGAACCACCAGACTTCTAGTTAGCAGTCAAATGCCTTAGACACTATGCCACCAGAGCTCCTAAGGCATCCATAGAGAGTAGGAATCGGTACAACACAGCCCTGAACATTCCCTTCTCCAAGCTTGGACTTCTGGGCCATATTTGCCTAGAGATTTGTAATCTGAACAAAGATGCCTTATAGATAGTAAAGGCCTGATAAAAGTAACTTGAAAATATGTATTAATTGTCTTAAAAGCATTTAGAACCTTTGCTATCTCTGAATACATTTAAGAAAATAAATCCAAAATGACTGCTGGAATTATGCTCAAAGATGTTCACTACAGTGTTATTTCTCATAGTGAAATATGTCTAATAATGGGAAAATAATATATAATCATTATATACAGTAACTTTTCTGCAGCCATTCAAATGTTTATAAAGAATTTATGACAGCATTTTAAATGGTTATATTATAGTGTTAAATGAAGAAAGGAAGATGCAAATTTTTATATACAGAAATGATTTCATCCATATAAAAATAATCCAAACATGGGAGTGGAAAAATAATGAAAGAAAACATCACAAATGTTAACAGTCTCTGGGTGGTGCTATAATGGGTATATGTTTTTTTTCTTTCTACCTTCATATGTTTTCCAGTGTCTTATATGTGAAGCTCTGGTAGCATAGTGCCTAAGGCATTTGACTGCTAACCAGAAGGCTGGCGGTTCAAACTCACCAGCCACTCCTCGGAAGGAAGGTTGGGCAATCTACTTCCATAGAGATACTGCCTCAGAAACCCAAGGAGGGGTCACTATGAGTTGGGGCTGACTCCACAGCACATAACAGCAACAGCATATGTGAAAGGGAAGGGAGGAAAAAAAAAAAAAAAAAACCCAAATCCACTACTTTTATAATCAGGGAAAAAAAAATTCTTTTTGAAAAAATGTTTTATTTTGAAGTATTTTATTTTATTTTTTTAATTGTGATCTGGGTGAAAGTTTACAGGGCAAAATCATTTTCTATACAGTAGCTCACATATGTATTTGATTTTTTAAAAGTAGCTTTGATGAGATATAATTAAAATACCATAAAATTTATCCTTTTAAAGCATATAACTCAGTGGTGTTTTCAAATATATTCACAAGAAAATAATCATTTTAAATTTCAAAAAGTCCTACACTGCATTTTGTGATAACACATTACAAGATCAAATTAATTTGTATATATGCATGTAAATGCATACAAACGAGTGTGTGTGTGTGTGTGTGTGTGTATAAGTTTATACACAAATACCTAGAGAAGACAGTCTAACCCCGGGTAGAATTTGGATTCTTGGCTCAGTCAAGGGCAGGATCCATTAGACCGGGAACAACAAATGTGGCACACATACCAATAATGTCTGTGGCAGAGATCACTAATCCATATCATGCAGTCTTATTTGAATCTCATCATAAAATACTTCACACATTCAAAAAGATATGAAGACTAATATGACAAGCTCTGTCCATCATCCAACTTAATCAATAAAGAATTACTAATATAGGTGAAAGCCTTTGTGTCTTCTCTCCTCCACCAAACGTTATGGCAGTCCTTGCCCCTAGCGGGAGCTCTACCCTCAAGCTGGTGTCCATCCTCCGATGTAGATCATGGCACTTTTTCCCTGTGAACTCAGACATGCCTCCATATCCTCAAAACAGAACTCCAGGCAACACTAATAAACACATGGCTTGAAGCCTATTTGTCAAGCGCAGGATCTTTGACCCCTCAGTACTTTTTCAGTATGTCCTGTTCCCTGTGGCTTTTCTCTTCTTCACCTAGTTATGTGTCACTTCTTGAGAGAATGCTTACAAGAATGAAAATTTATTGTGTGCTGATCATAACATAAACCAAAAAACCAAACTCACTGCCATTGAGTCGGATCCGACTCATGGGCCACGCCCCCCCCCTTGGGTTTCCGAGGCAGTATCTCTACGGAAGTAGATTGCCCAACCTTCCTTCCAAGGAGTGGCTGGTGGGTCTGAACTGCCTGCCTTCTGGTTAGCAGTCAAGTGCCTTAGACACTGTACCACCAGAGCTCCCAATCACGACAGGTGAGGCTAAATTCTCTAAATCCCTTTAAATTCCGTTTTTAATAATGTTTCAATTAAGTGAAGTTTCAATTAAGCCACCCTTAAACAGGTAGCTATTATTACTACATTTCATGTGACTGACTCTTAAAAAATTAAAGTATAAGGTCATACAGACCCCAGCTGGAATGAGAAATAATGTAGTGGAATAGAAAGAATTCAGTTTCAAAATAGTAACAGTTGAAGGTTAGTTAAGATTTTATAGATCTTCAGCAACCCACACCGGGCTTTCCCCTCCAATCCAGTGCCTCCCAGAAGCAGTCACGCCCTGGGCCTTGGCCCATGTGTGGAAGGCAGATGACCCCCTATACTGCATAAGTTAGTTTGGAAGCTAAACTAGGCATTCGATAGATTCAGAGAGTGCAGATCAGGGATTGTAAATAATTCCTGAGTAATGTTTACAGTGGTCACAAACACTTCCGTAGATACTATTCACAAAGCCTGCATTATATAAACTGACTGTGACACAGGTTTTAGAAAAATGAAAATCACTTAATTGGCATACCTGTCCTGACCCAAATTCCTAAAATGATATGGTAAGAAACTGCTTTTTAAACATCACATGCTATAAAGATTACAGCATTGTTATACAAATAATATTCACATTATATATTTTTGCATACCTTGCAAATCCCCACACACACACACACTTGTTTTCATAATCATGCTAGACCTTTTTAATGTGTTGCTGACTTTAATTTCAGTATTTTTCTCCGTCCAATGGATTTAAAATTAAGTCTTTGTGTTGGTGCCTGCTGACACCAAGGTTTGGTTCCCAGCAGCAGATGCTCATCAGCCTACCCTAGCATTTCTAAAGCAGTCCCTCTCCCGGCAGGATTCCTTCCCTGATCTGCAAACAATCATCTCCAACACAAGAAGAACTCACTTTTTCTGCATCAAAAACAGCCTTTGTCAGGGTGGCAGCCCCAGCCCAGGAGATGCAAGGTCACCGGGATGGATAAGGTTGGCACATTGTAGCTACATGCATTCCGCCCTGTCATACAACTGTCTGGCCACCAAGCTCAGGCTGTTTCAATCTCCCAGGCAGATGCTGCTGGGCGGGTGTGAGAGCCACGGGCGCAGAAGGATTCCAAGTCCCTCTCTTGGGCAAGATGGGTCTGACTGGCTGCCCAGGGGTCCTGCAGGGCTGTGGCTGTACATACCCACACCCACAACCATCCTGCCACCTGTGTTCATGTGCGGCTGACCCTGGGCATGTGAGGGGAGCAGCCCCCATCCACTGCAGGATGAGCTCACAATTAAGCTGTGGCAGCCTCATGTGCAGCCCTTTATCCGACGCTCTGCCCACCTTCACCACAACGTACCTAGGTGCAGATTAGCTGTAAGAAACCCCACTGGTCTCAGGCCCAGGTGCAAACTGCCTTGGAGCAAACTCACAGTTTCAATGCTTCGTTTTTTTTTTTGTTTTGTTTTTTTTCCTATTACCAGGATACTACCAAATTCGTTCCATGATTTCTTGACCATGGCTTATAACTTTATTGTACAAATATTATGAAAAGTAACATTTACAGATTACTGGATGATGGTGAAAGAGGCCAAAATTCACTTCTGAAAATGTCATGAGACATGTGCAGTGTATGCATGAGTGTGTGATGCCAGAACTTTGAAACATAATTTCATCTCTTCAACCTGTTACACGTGTGTGCATGTAATTTATATGAGCATGGTATTTTCTGGGTGGTGGTGGGGGGAAAGGCAGTACTCTTCCCCACCTCAACTTAAATAAAACAAAACAAAACCCTATACCGTACTATTGAGAGCTGGCAAGGATGTGGTAGGATGGACATCTGTTGTTCCTGGGAGGTCAAATGTACACAACCTTTCTGCAAAGTCACTTTGATGATATGCAGCCAAGGCATTAAAATTCATACCTTTTTACCCAGTAATTCAATTTCCAAGAACATATCCTTAGGAAAGATTTAGGTTTATAGCAGTCTTTCTTACAACTGGGAAAAGCTAGCAGCAGCCAAAACACCCAACAACATTGGATTGGTTAGATTCATCATGGTTTATTCAACAGTGTGACTTAGGTTGTAAAAAGATACTTAATAACATAAGAAAAGAGAACGTAACATGAATTTGAAAATCAAGATACAAGATTATATGTTCAACGTGATTTCAATTTTGTATGAACAAAAAATATTGGGAACAAATGTAACATGGTTAACAAAGGTTATTGCTGAGGGTGAATTACAATTTCCTCTTTAAACTATCCGTACTTGCAAAGTTTCTACAATTAACATGTTCTGCTTTTTATCATGAAAATGTTTGTAAAACAAATCTCCATGCTTTAACTTATGTCTGTTGTTTTTCCATAATTCTCTAATATGAAATGATACGGAGAACCACAAGAGTTTTATCCCAGGATAAAACAATCTAAGTCTTAGAAACAACATATTGAGGCCTGGTTTTGGTTATATAAGTTCAAAACAGACATCTCAAACTTTCAACTCCCAAACTTCTCTTTCAAAGTAAACTTAAAAATTGATAAACACTTCTCATCACTAAGAATAATTTTTTTTTTACTGCCACCTAGTGGCAAATAGTCTAAACACAAAAACCATTAAAGATCTTAGACACTGGCCCTTGGACAAAAATAAATTCCTAAGGTCATATCAAAATAAATTTTGTTTTAAATGCTGTTTGAGTGGTCTTGGAGATTCTCCGCATCAACCTAATTATTTTACTGATGAGGAACTAAATTTCTAAATACATGAGTCCACACACACACACAAAAAATCTACAAAACTAATGTGGATGAAAATGAACAGGTTCTGACTTGAGGGGCATAAAGAAAAAGTGCAAATAATCAACCTGACTTTTACCAAAAATCCTTCCAGGTTTGGAGAGTGCAAGAACCAACATGGCTATGCATAAAACAGTTTTAAGTCCAATTGTGATTCATGTTGGAGTTTTAAGAATTAAGAGAACTCTGTTAATGTTTGAAAAGCTATTCAAAATGCTTATACTATAGAGATATACTTTCATAAGGAGAGAAGATTTAAATAAACCAGGTAAAAAATCCACTATCCTTCTTTTCAGGTTTGTTTTATTTTTCCCCTCACCTCATTGTATCTGCTTCATCTCGTAACAGGCAGTGGGTTAGGAAAGTTGGAGCAACGAGGCTGTGGTCTGGCGCTCAATGCAGGGTGTGGAAGAAGGGTTGTGGTTTTCGCTCAGGCAAAGGGCTAGGAGCACCAAACTGTGGTTGATATTCTTGAACTGAGACATGGCATGTATTTTATGCTTCCCTAAACAATTTCTCCTAACTCTTGTTAGAATTTCTACCACTAGATTCTCTAGTGCACATCCTTCTTTATACATAATATAAATAAAAACGATTTATAAACAAGGATCCCTTGGTCCTTCATTCAACAAACATGTTAAGTGTGAGCTGTACTCAAGCCACTCTACTGGACTAGTGGGATGAGTAGCCCCTATAATCTGATGAAGGGAGATAGAAATGGAAACAACCATAACATAAGACAGAAAGCATTGAGAGCTATAATGAGGGGTAAGAAAATCACTGTGGGAATGGAGGAAGGAATGATTAATTCCAACTGCAGGGTTTCAGAGTGCTCCCAGAGATGATGATTTCTGAGTTGATTCTGACAGCTGGGGAAGGAGGAAGAAGGCAAGAAGGAGAAAGAGAGGGGGAAAGAGACCAGGAAGGAAGGGACAGAGGAAACAAGAAGAGTGTAGGTGTGATGGTGGTGGGGAAAAACAGTACCATGGATTGAACTGTGCTCTCAAAAATATGTGTCAATTTGGCTAGGCCATGATTCCCAGTATTACGTGGTTGTCCTCCATTTTGTGATCTAATGTAATTGTCCTATGTGTTGTAAATCCTAATCTCTGTGTGTGGATAATGAGGAAGGATTAGCTGATGCCAAAAAGGATTAGGTTATGTTTGCTAAATTAATAAGGCAGGATTAGGGTGGGATGGGAGCTCTGGTAGCATAGTGCCTAAGGCACTTGACTGCTAGCCAGAAGACTGGGGGTTCAAACTCACCAGCCACGCCTCCAAAGAAAGATGGGGCAATCTACTTCCACAGTGATACTGCCTCGGAAACCCAAGGAGGGGTTGCTATGAGTTGGGCCCGACTCGACAGCACATAACAACAACAGTAAGGGTGGGATGCCACACCCTTACTGAGGTCACAACCCTGATCCAGTGTAAGAGGAATTTCCGTGGCATATGGCCTGCATCAGGAGCTCTGGTAGCATAGTGCCTAAGGCACTTGACTATTAATCATAAGACTGGAGACTAAAACTCACCAGCCACTTCTTGGAAGGAAGACTGGGCAATCTACTTCTGTAATGATACTGCCTCGGCAACCCAAGGAGGGCTCACTATGAGTTGGGGCCGACTCGATGGCACATAAAACAACAGTAACATGGCCTGCATGACCTTTTATCTTACAAGAGATAAAAGGACAGAGAAGTGAGCGAAGAAAGGACCTCAGAACCACGATGAAAAAGAGCCTCGAGTGGGGTATGTCCTTTGGATTTGGGGTCACTTCACAGAGAACTGCCTAGACCCAAGGGAAGACTGCTGCTAAGGCACATGGAGATCTCCAAGGGACACCAAGCCCACAAATGTTGAAAGGAGACAAGGAGCTTCCACTAGAACCGACAGAGAGAGAAAGTCTTCCCCTAGAGCTCAAACTTTCACTGCCATTGAGTCCATTTGACTCAGAGCGACCCCTCCTTAGGTTTCCGAGGCGACTACACATAACAACAACAACAACAACAATCTCTACAGTAGATTGCCCAATCTTCCTTCTGAGGAGTGGCTGGTGGGTATGAACTGCCAGACTTCTGGTTAGCAGTCAAATGCCTTAGGCATACTACACTACCAAGCTCGTATTGTGAATTTGGAATTCTAGCCTCTTAAACTGTGAGAGAATAAACTTCTGTTTGTTAAAGCCATCTGCGTTTGGTATTTCTGTTATGGCGGCACTAGATAACTAAATAGACAGGAAAACAGGACTAGGGAGGGAGTGGAAAGGGGACGTAGAAAAGGGGCAAACGCAGTGGGCAAAAACACAAGAAATATTCCTGTTACCCTGCTTCTCCAAGTCTGAGATGGTTTCCCAAGCTCAGCCTGCCACCACGTGACCTCAGTCTGCCTTGTTAAACTTCTCCCTGCCTTCCTTTTTGATCCCTGTAATTCAGTGACATCAGACTACCTGCTGTTCACCAAATCTACCCAGCCTTTCTCTACCTCCATATCGTTTCTTTCTTGTAAGAAAACCCTGGGCCATCTCTATCTGCCTAACTTTCAAAATCCATCTCTTTCCAAGATTTCTGTTCCAGTTCTGAATTGGATAAGATCATGTTCTCTCAAAATCCCCAAGGCATCTTATTTGTATTTCTGTCACAGTGCTTGCTAAGTTCTGTCTGGTACTGTAGTTATAAAGCACACTTTCTTCATTGCATTCACAAGACCACAGGCTCTCAAGGAAGAGACTGTCTTACTGGCCTTTAAATTCTGTATGGCAACTGTTAACTAGCCCACAGCATTATACATAATAGGTGTTCAATAAACACTTGCTGAATCAACCGCAATAGAATGGATTGTTCACTTATAGCTACCACACAATATAATCACTGCAAGCTTCCTATGTAACATTGTTAAGTATAAAATGATAAATTTGCCTTTTCATAATTTGCTTTCTTAAAGTTTCAGTCCACAAAATACCCGCAGAACACTAAAAGAACATGAGATTGCTATGCGCTGTTACTTCAAAGAGTTTCATTCAATTTGGTAACGGTTTGCACATGGATGTGGATGTAATTTCATTGAGTAATACGCTGCTTTGGTGATACTCAGCTCGTGGTAACCGACAGAGAAGCCACAGTATCAGAACATCCAGAACGGGCAGGCAAAGCAGTGGCAAGGACCACCTTTGCTACAAGGGGCACTGGAAAATTCCAAATCAGTATAGTCTGTATTTCAATACAAATTCTAATCCATCTCTAGATATTTTACAAACTTTTTTTCACTGCAAACCTTATTAGAAAAATGAAGCAGTTGTTACTTCAATTCAATTTTTTCAATTATTTCTGGACAAGAGAAAAAAAATTATTCCTCCATGTACAGCATAAAATGTTTAACCTTTTCTTTTCTCAACCTTCTACAGAAGTATTCCATCTATTCAGCCCTTGGTCAGTAGAAATGCTTCCATTTGTACTTGGCAAGCTCTTTTACGCCATAAAATACCTATGTCTCAAAGCAAAATTAGTCACTTACTTTTTTATGTTCCCATGGCAGGGAGGGTAGCATAGTGCCTAAGGCATTTGACTGCTAACCAGAAGGCTGGCAGTTCAAACCCACCAGCCACTCCTCAGAAGAAAGGTTGAGCAATCTACTTCAGCAGTGATACTGCCTTAGAACCCCAAGGAGAGGTCGCTGTGAGTTGGATCTGATTTGACAGCAGTTGAGTTTTTTTTTTTTTTTTTTTTTTTTTTTAATGGTATTTAATGTAAACATCCAGTAAATCATTTATGGTATTATACTGGAATTGTTGCTTTACTGAACCAATAGGAAAATTTCCAAGTTAATGAAATCACCTGTAAATGATTTGTATTTTTCCAAATTAGATACCACAGTGGAAACTGGTTAATTTTCTTAATAATGCAATTTTAAATTATTATTTCCCCTGATGCTGACAAGATAACTTAGAAACTAAACCAACACATAAGCCCCATTTAAATATATTGCTTCACTGAAAAAAAAAAAAGTTGCCTCTACAGCATAAAAGGACTATAACGCCCTACAGCACATGACAAAACAATGAAAAAGATAAGTTATGAAACTTTAAAACATATATATTAAAGACTGAGATAAATGAGGAAATACACTATAGTCCTAGCAAGCAAAATTCAATGTCACAAGCATGTCAATTCTCTGGTGTACAGACTCACTGCAGCACTAATAAGGATTTAAAAGAGGCCCTTTGGTGGAACTTCAGAAGCTTCTCTAAAATTTATATGGGAATATAAAGGGTCAAACACAGCCAAGACACTCCCGAAAAAGAACAGCGAAGTGTGGGGACTGGCCTTACCAGTATTCAGGGCTAGTTATAAAGCCACAGTAATGAAGATGTCCTCACCCATCTGTCAGTCTGACACACTCTCATGGCTTGCATTTTGCTGTGATGTGGGAAGCTATGCCACAAGTATTTGAAATACCTGTAGGTATTTCAAGTTTCAGCAGCACTTCCAGACTAAGAACAGAAAGAAAGACCTGGAGATCTACTTCTGAAAATTAGCAAATACAAACCTCATGGATCCCAACAGAACACTGTCTAATTTGCTTGTTCCGGACACGACATCAGGAGGGATCAATTGCTGGAAGAGGATATGCTTGGTGAAACAGAGGGTCAGAAAGGATGAGGAATACTGTCAGTAAGAATGAGTGGGACAAGAGCCACAATGATGGACTCAAACACGCTGGTGATTGTGAGGATTAAAAAGAATCAGAGAATGTCTCATTCTGTTATACATGAGGTCAGGATAAGTTGCAGTCAACTCGATAGCAGCTAACAGTAAAAACACTGCAATAGTGGCACAAGGATGTGCATGGGCTGATAGAACACAAAGCCAGAGACAACTCATACATGGACCCTTGACTTACGACAGACAGAGTGTTACAGATCAGTGGGGAATGATAGCTTTTAAAAAATTAGTGCTGGGGCTATTGATTAGCCTCACCCACATACATACATAAGCTTGCTCATTCACACTCTAAATAAAAACCAATTTCAGTGCTTTAAAGTCACAAATGTGAAAGGTAAGACTATGTGTCTTTTGGAAATCAATGTAATGCTCTTTGATGGATAAATGAAAAAACAAAATGTACATACAAACAGTGGAAAATTATGCAAGCATTAGTCCTTGAAATAAAATGTGGATGAATTTGGAGTACATTATGGTGAGTGAAATAAGTCAATCACAAAAGGACAAATATTGTATGATCACATTTATATAAGAAGACAAGTATGTATGTCCATATATATATATATATATATATATATGGTTACCAGGGATTGGTGGGAAGGGGTAGGGAGAAGCACTATAGAGACAGTAGACACCTGTTATATTTGGTGATGGGAAAGGTAGCATTGAATGTAGGTAAAGTGCACACAGTCTGACCGAGGTAAATGAAGTCACTAAGAAATGAATAAGAGAAAAGGATGTCTTTCATAAAGGATAGGACAAAGGTAATTTTGCAACATCAAGAGCAACAAAAAATGTGTGTGGTTACACAGGTATATATAGGCATATAAAAATATGAGTATGAATATGTGAGTACATATATATGCACAGAAAGAAGTATCTATAAGCATATGTACATGCAGGTATGTGTGTGCATGCACATATATCCTCATATATAATAAACCATACAGGGGTTTGGGTACTTCTCAGATACAACCAAACACCTTGAAAGATTAGTTTTCTGAGTCTGGAAACTTAGGACCATAGTGGGACAACTCAAGTAATTGCATAATATAGCTCATAAAGTATAGATTCTATATCCCAATTGTAGTGATTACTGTCTGGGGTCTGACAAACTTGTGAGCAACCATCTAAAATACAACTATTGGTGTCTACCCATCCAAATAAAAGAGAAAGAAGGAAACCAAAGGCTCAAAGGAGAAACTAGTCCATAGGCCTGACAGTTTACATGAATCATGTCCTCATCTACCCTGAGATCAGAAGAACTAGATGGTGCCCAGCTACCACTACTGACCATTTTGATCAGGGTTACAAAGATGGATCTTATAGAATGAGAGAAAAGTGTGAAACAAAATTCAAATTCTTCAAAAGTCCAGACTTACTGGTATGGTTAAGACTAGAGGACTCCCTGAGAGTATCATCCTGAGACACTTTAAACCTTATACTGAAATTATCCTTCGATGTTACTTTTTAGCTAAATAACAGATTAGCTCATAAAATAAAGAATATCACCTGTGAGTAATGAGTTTCTTTTACAAAAATGATGTATATGAGACAAAAAGGTCAAAAATTACTCTAAAGTAAAGACAAGAAGGTAAGGGGCGGGGTGACTAGAGTACTGGAAATGGTACCACAGAACGGAATGAAGGAGAATAATGACACGCTGCTACAGATGTAACCAATATCACTGAGTAATTTGTGTAGAAATTGCCAGATGGGAACTTAATTTGCTGTGTAAACTTTCACCTTAACAATAAGAAATGTTCATTAAAAAAAATACAATGTAAGGCAATAATATCCTTTTGACCCTGGAATAAGAAGATATTTCAAACAAGCCTTCAAAAGGACAAACCATAAAGGAAAAGAATGACACATTTGATTACATCAGAACTAAAACCTTATGTTCATCAAAAGATATCATAAAGATCATAAAAAGATATGATGAGCTTCAAAAGCATATTATATGCAGTAATATATATACATATATTATTGTCAAAAATTATTGTTTAAAAAATATAAAGAACACCTCCAATCACAAGGAGGGAGCTCTGGTAGCATAGTGCCTAAGGCTTGGTGAAAACTGAACAACAAATAAGGAAGAGTGAAGAAGAGTTGATGCCTCTGAATTGTGGTGTTAGCGAAGAATACCGAAAATACTATGGACTGCCAGAAGAACAAACAAATCTGTCCTGAAAGAAGTGCATCTGAAATGCTCCTCAGAAGCATGAATGACCAAACCTTCTCTCCTGTACTTTGGTCATCTTGTCAGAAGAGATCAGTCCATGGAGAAGGATATCATGGTTGGTAAAGTACAAGGTCAATGGAAAAGGGGAAGGCCATCAAAGAGATGGACTGATACAGTGGCTGCAACGATAAGCTCATGTATAGCAAACTGTGAGGCCGACGCAGGACTGACTGGGCAGTGTTTCCTTTTGTTGTATATAGGGTCATTATGAGTCAAAGCCAACTCCATAGCACCTAACAACCATATCTACTTAAGCCTAAATGGACAAAGTTTAATTCAATGAACAACTTACTACTGAAGGAAAACTGAGTATATAAAGCACGCCTTGAGAAACACTTCTCCCCATTACAAAGTTAGGAAGAAAGATTCAATAAGTGGTTCATCATTGATTATTTTGCTTCTTTCCACACTCTAAGATGAATAAGAGTATTTCAAATATGACTCCAAATCAGGAAGAAGCTAGAGTATAATTCATTGTTTCCCCAGAAAACCTGAAATCCTATCATTCTTTATAAATACTCTAAGTAAAAACCCAAAGAAAACCAAACCCACTGCCATCGAGTTGATTCTGACTCATAGCAACCCCACAATGGGTTTCCAAGGCTGTGAATCTTTACAGAAGCAGACTTCTTCATCTTTCTTCTGCAGAGTGGCTGGTGGGTTCAAACCCATGGCTTTTTGGCTAGCAGCCAAATGTCTTAACCAGTGTACCACCAGAGCTCCACTCTAAGTAAAGGTTAGTAAAAATACTAAGTAAAGGTTAGTGTTGAGAAACTATAGAATTAACCAAGCTCCTTAATGAAGTTGCTGAGATAGCATTAAGGAGAATAGATTTAAAACAATCAAAATTTTGCAACCTAGGTACTATTGACATTTGGGATCTGATAATTCTTTGTTGTGGGGGCTGTCCTGTACATTCTTGGCTTATATCCACCATATACCAGCAGCATCCGCCTCCAGTTGTGACAACCAAAACTGTTTCTAGACATCGACACATGTCGCCTGGGGGTAGGGGGTGGGGGGTAAATCGTACATAGCAGAGAAGTTCTGACTTAAACACATATCCACTTTTAAGAGTTAATGTAGATTACAGTTTTTGAATCTTCTTCTTGTCTCAGGTATTGAAAGAATATAAGGAAGAATATTGGCAATATGAAGGAGACACGTGTAGCTGATAGGAAAAGAATTCCAGGAATTTTATTATGTGAAGAAAGGAAGTTACAGAACAATATATTCAATATTTTTCCATTTATGTAAAAAGAAGTATAGAACAAATGAACATATTTCGATTAGTGCAAAGAAGAAGACTAGAAGGATCTACGGTCAATCGATGTCAGTGATTACTTCAGGGAAGGTATAAGGTCGGGAGAGGTCACTGTGTCTGGATTGTATGACCTTTTTATGAGGTTATATTAATGCACTGTTTGTATAATTACAAAAATAAAGAAAAAGAAAGAAAGGCCATGGAGTTTTAAGGTTAAAAAGACTTTGAATTGAATCCCAGCTGCGTGACCTTGAGTAATATGTGACCTTGAGTAATATTTTAAACAATGTTAGGCCTCCTCAGTTCCCTCCATAAAATGTAAATGACAGGATTGACTTCGTAGGACTGCTACAAGGTCGAGTGAGATACACACGGAGAATCCCTGGCAGGGTGCGTGGGCTCACAGCACATCCTCAATCATCAGTAGCTGCTATCTCTGAAGTCTCACTCTGAGCAAGGATGGAATATAATCTGACAGCCATGTGACCCCTGCTCCTAGGCTCTGGGTGCCTCTAACCTCTCTATCCTTCTTCACTATCACAATTCAGGTCTGCCCTCGAGTCGGATCCGACTCATAGCAACCTCTCCTTGGGTTTCTGAGGCAGTATCACTACAGAAGTAGATTGTCCAATCTTCCTTCAAAGGAGTGGCTGGTGGGTTTGAACCGCCAGCCTTCTGGGTTACAGTCAAATGCCTTAGGCACTATGCCACAAGGTCACTAGAGAAGCTAAATAAGAATACTTTCAGAGTGGAAACATCCCAAGACTTGGTGTGAGATATACTTAGGTTTAACTAGTAGTTCAGCCACTAAATGGAGGAAATCACTGTCAGCTACTGTTTCAGGGTTTTTTTTTAATCTATGAAATGCAGGAAATATATTTACCTCCCAAGGTTAGAAAGCCATGTACATAAATCACTCAGCTAGAGGTCTGACTCATATTAGATGCTCAATAAAGGTTAGTTTCCATGGGTTAGTGCCAAGGCTGGCCCAGTTTCTCTGAGTCAGTATATACTGAAAGGATAGTTCAGATATCAAAAAGCTACCCTCATGAGTAGCATAGTGGCTAAAGCACTTGACTGCTAACCAGAAGGCTGGTGGTTCAAACCCACCAGCCACTCCTCGGAAGGAAGGTTGGGCAATCCTACTTCCGTAGTGATACTGCCTCGGAAACCCAAGGAGGGGTCGCTATGAGTCGGGGGTCGACTCGATGGCACATAACAACAACAACAACAACAACACCCTCATGAGGAAGCAAGAGAGAGGTCTCTGATGTATTCTGTTTCATAATTCTGTTTACATAGAAATCAATCACTAATAATTGCCTAAAATGAACTGTTGCTGTTGTTGTTACTTGATGTCTTAGTTCTTCAGTGGTGTTACAACAGAAATACCACAAATGGATGGCTTAACAAGCAGGAATTTATTCTCTTACAGTTTAGGAGGCTAGAAGTCCAAGTTCAGAGTGCCGGAAGGCCCCTGGACCTTGGGCTTCAGCTCTGCCTGTTATTCCAGGCCCATTAGAGCTAAAAGCATCTCCTAACTCAGAGAGCTGCTGGCAGTTGAGGCTGACAAACCCAAGGTTCGCAGGTACAATGGCAAAATCCCAAGATTAGTGGGCAACGTAGCAGCCCGTTGGTACAAGTCCAAGAACTGGAGATGAAGACTTGACTAAATGCAGCATCCAGATGTGACAAAAAGCTAGACACCTTTCCCAAAGTTCTTCCATATATATACTGGAAGCAGACCACACCTGGAAGGCAACACCCCTTCTACTGATTAACAATTCACATCATGGGGAATAACTACATCCAGCTGCCATGCCACTCAAAATCATGGCCCAGGCAAGTTGACACACTAACCAGCAAAGCTGCCTTCGAGTCATCTCTGAATTATGGCAACCCCATGCACAACAGAACAAAATGCTGCCCAGACCGTTGTGATCCATAGGGTTTTAAATGGCTGATTTTTGGAAGCAGATTATCAGGCCTGTCTTCCTAGTCCATCTTAGTCTGGAAGCTCTGCTGAAACCTGTTCACCATCACAGCAATGTGTAAGCCTCCACTAACAGACGAGTGGTGGCTGTGCTTGAGATGCACTGGCCAGGAACTGAAGCCAGGTCTTCTGGACAAGATTCTACCACTGAAGCACCAAATTGGAGACAGATCTCCACATTATCTCCCTAAGGGCCATCTTCCACAGAACCCATCCTTCAGGATGCACTTAAGCTGGTATATTTCATGCAGGAATGTAATCTCCACAAAAAATTCTCCTGGCTTTGGCCAGTGCCTTCTATCATGACTTAATGTTCAGAACACACCTCTGTATTATCACCGCTCTGGAGAAAAGATACTGTGAGAAGGAACACTGGGCCCTCACTGCTAAGTTTCATGAAGAAGTTCAGAGGTTCCTAGAGGGGAGAAGTTCTTATGCAGAGAAAAGGCAAAACATTTGTTTTTTCTTTATACTCACTCCTATCCATACTTTTAAATCTTTATAATTAGTAAACCATATATCCCTGAAATTGCTGTTATATGGCAGTGTGAGACAAATAAGTGTTTGGGTCTGTTTTCTCCAGTTGACCTCCTTGACTTTTACTTCCCTTCACTTGCCCTTTCTCTCTTGTTTTTTGCCCACCTCCACCCTACCCTGTATCCCCAACCAATAATCTTTCTCGGGACTGACCCCTGGGTCCTCGTCTCTTGTTCTAATGCCTAATCCATCCTAATTATTTTCTCCTTTCACTTTTGATACTCAAAATCATGGTGTGATATGCCCCTATACTTTGCTAAGAATAATATGACAAACAGAAAGTTATGCATGACTTTTAAGGTCAAGTTCAATGGTTCAAGATGGTGGTGTACTCAGACTCTTTGTAACATCGCTCTTACAACAAAGACCTGATAAATCAAGTGAATCAAATACAGATAGCAATTTTGGCTGAAGAACTGAATTGAATGCCAAGTGGGAGGAGAGACTGAAAAAAAGTTAAAATGGAGAATTATGGATTGCTGGTGTCCTGCTAACCGAACTTGCACAGTGTGGTCATACTGAAGGAAAGCAATCAGAATTCCCAGTCAAATCCCCAGCATCTGGTACAGCCAAGCAGGACTGACTCTATACATACATCCAGAGCCAGGCAGGACTGCTTCCTGCCCTACAAAAGTTAAGTGCACTCACCTAACCCACCACAGCCTCCCAGCCCCTATGCTGGAGGCCCACAGACTTGCAGTGTCCCTTTACTTTCCTCATCCATGCCCTCTGCACACAACTGTGCTCCAATGGCATCCACCACAGCCAAGGCCCCTGAGCCCAGGGCCCTGAAGACAAGCAGTGCCTACTCCCTTTGCTCAGCAACTCATGGAATGGCATGTGGAATGGCAGCAGTGGAATGGCAGCTCCCACTCCTATGTCTAACCACCCACATCCACACCAGTAGCCCATAGACTGGCAATGCCTGGTATTCCACCCAGCCACTGGTGCTATAAGCCTGTAAACTGGAGGTACCTGATCCTATGCTCAGCCACCCACATAGGAGACTCACAGACCAGCAATGCCTTCTACTCCTTCTAGCCACTTGTGCTGGGGATTCTTGGACTAGTGGCATACCTTCCTGTTCAACATGCACACATGAACATTCACAACACGCCCTCCTACTGGACACCCATGTACAGGTGGCATCCCTCTTGGCCCCCTGCTGCATGCCCCCCCCCCCAACCAGAGACTTGTGCCTACTCCAACCACTCCCATGTCTACCTGGAGCTGTCAGTGAGAGTTTCTGTACCAACAACCCAGGCACCCTCACCTAACCAACTGGCAACTGGTAGTGCATACACACAACACTCAGTCCAGTGATCAGTGAGAACATTCCCTTCATCTATACCCAGGTGACAAGCCAGATATACACATCAAAACACCAGTAATGTCAGCTACATCCTCAACCATTTATAAGACCAGCAAATAGACTTATATTCACACATCTAGCTGCTGCATCACCCACCCAGAAACAAGTGATCAGAGCTCCAGTGCAGCCAGACTACTGACTAGAATAGCATGTACACTCTGCCTACTCAGATATATCAAAAGAAAATAAAAACCAGGAAACAAAAAAAAGGCAATTAATCAATATAATAACACCATAATGCCTCAAAGACAACAGACTGTATCAAATCATATAAAGAAGCAGGACAAGATGGCTTCAGCAAGTGAAAAAAATAAAGAACCAGACAACCTTTCAGGAGAAAAAATGGTAGTAAAACTAACTCATAAGGAATTCATAGACTAATATATAGGGTTCTCCAAGAGATCAACAGAATGCAGAAATTATTGAAAGGTATCAGTAATATCACATACAAGTAAAATGTTGCTGAAGATAATTCAAACATGGTTATACCAGTACATAGATAGGTAACTGCAGAAATTCAAGCAAGATTCAGAAGAGATTGCACAATGAGGGATATCATTACTGATATCAGAAAGATCTTGCCTGAAAGCAGAGAACACCAGAAAGATGCTTACTTATGTTTTAATGATTTTGCAAAAGCATTTGACTATGTGGATCACAACAAATTAAGGATAACATGGGAATTCCAGAACACTTGATTGTGCTCATGAGGACACTGTACACAGACCAAGAGGCAGTTAGAACAGAACAAGGGGATACTGCATGGTTTAAAATCAGGCAGGGTGCCCATCAGGGTTGTATCCTTTCACCACACATATTCAATCTGTATGCTGAGCAATTGATCTGAGGAGCTAGACTATATGAAGAACACAGCATCAGGATTGGAGGAAGACAATATGGGATATGCAGATGACATAACCTTGCTTGTTGAAAGTGAAGATGTCTTAAAACACTTACAATGAAGATCAAAGACTACAGCCTTCAGGATGGATTATACTTCAACATAAAGAAACCAAAAACTCTCACAACTAGACCAAGAAGGAACAACTATCAGAAAAGATAGAAGTTGTCAAGGATTTCATTTTACTTGTATCCACAATCAATGCCCACAGAAACAGTAATCCAGAAATCAAACAAAGTATTGCATTGGGCAAAACTGCTCCAAAAGACCTCTTTAAAGAGTTAAAAAAGCAAAGATGTTACTTTGAGGATTAAGATGTGCCTGGCCCAAGCCAGGCTTACATGCATGTGAAGACTAAACAATGAATAAGGAAGACTGAAGGCGAACTGATTCCTTTGGATTATGGTATTGGTGAAGAATGTTGAATCTATATACCATTGACTGCCAAAAGAATGAACAAATCTGTCTTAGAAGGAGTACAACCAGAATGTTCCTTAGAAGTGAGGATGATGAAATTTCATCTCTTGTACTTTGGACATGTTATCAGGTGGGATCAGTCCTTGGAGAAAGACATCATATTTGATAAAGTAGAGGGTCAGTGAAAAAGAGGAAGACTTTGAATGAGATGGACTGACACAGTGACTATAACAATGGGCTGAAACAGGAATGATTTTGAGGATGGCACAAGACTGGGCAATGTTTCATTCTATTTACCAGAATTGTTATGAATTGGAACCAACCTCATGGCATCACACAACCACCACCACCAAAAGATCGAGAAGAAATAGACAAAACAATAGAAGAATTCAAGAAAACAATACAGGAACAAAATGACAAAATAAGACAATTAGAAAACATAAAAAACAACAAATATAAAGTCTAAAGGTTAACAATAAAATTTCAGAAATAGACAATTCAATAGAAGGACAAAGCAGCAGAATTAAATCAATGGAAGACAGAATCATCAAAATAGAGGAAAAATCCCTTGATCTCAAGTTATTTGAGGAATAACTAGAAAAATGAAGAAAGCCTAAAAATTATATGGGACACTAGCAAGAAGAAAAATTTACAGATGATCAGAATTCTGGAACGGGGGATGCTAAAGAAACTAGGGAGACCTTTCAAAGATTTGATGTCAGAAAACTTCTCCAGTATCATGAAAGACAAATATCCATCCAAGAAGCTCAATGAACCCCATACAGGATAGACCCCAAAAGAAAGTCACCAAGGCATTTCATAATTGCACTCACCAAAACCAAAGACAAAGAAAAGATCCTGAAAGCAACTTAGGAAAAATGAAAAGTCACCTATGAAGGGAAACTAAAAAGGCTAAGTAATGGTTACTCAACAGAAACCATGCATGCAAGAAGGAAATAGGATGATATATGTAAAACCTTAAAAAACAAAATTGCCAACCAAGAATTAAATATGCAGCAAAACTTTTTCTCAAATATGATGGCGAAATTAGGGGATTTCCAGATAAGCAGAAACTAAGGGAACTTGTAAAAACCAGACAAACTTTACAAGAGATAGTAAAGGGAATCCTTCAGATAAAGAACCAACAATAGGAAATAACAATTTCTGATTCAAGTATAGGATAGGATCAACCAGATATCAACATAGATAAGGATTTCTACAAGAGACTGAAAACAAGGAATCAGAGACCTCAATCTGTAAATAATGACAATGCCAAAACAAAATAGGAAAATAAATGGTGTAGTCATAGAACTTTCATATGGAGAAGAGACAAGGACATATCAAGAAATAAAAAGGAAGCACAAAAAGTTATCAAAGCTACTCATCAAAATAAAAAAGAAGAAAAGCTAAAGACTCAGTGAACACAAAATCAACAACAAAGAAAGAAAAGAAAAGAAAATCCAGAAACTAAAAGAATTTGGCATAGAAAATTAAGTGGAACAAAAAAATGTCATCACCACACACACACAAAAAAGCACAACAAAATGACAGCAGTAAACTCATACCTGTCAATAACCACAGGAGTGGAAATGGTTTAAATGCATCAGTAAAGAGAGAGAGGCAGAATGGATAAAATATACGATTGATATAATGTCTAAAAAGACATAAATACACTAAAACAGAAACAAAGATACAAATAAACTAAAACTCAAATGATGAAAAAAATATATCAAGCAATCAGTTATCAAAATAGAGCAAGAGTGACAGTATTCATGTCTGATAAAGTAGACTGTAATGCAAAATCCACCATAAAAGATAAGGAAGGGCATTACATAATGATTAAAGGATTGATCCATCAAGAAGATATGTTGTTGTTGTTGTGTGCCATCGAGTCGGCCCCGACTCATAGCGACCCTTCCTTGGGTTTCCGAGGCAGTATCACTACGGAAGTAG